>NC_067489.1:48596171-48897559 GCF_947179515.1 Apodemus sylvaticus
ATGCTATATTTTTATCTCTGGAAGTCTTTTATTTTAACACACATTGTCTACTACTGTTTTAACCCAATGATAGCTTTTTTGTGTCAGCAGCCCACTTGAGGTATTTGTCAAAGAGTGCTCACCAATAGGGAGGTGACTTCAGCTCAGCTATGTTCTAGCTTGATTTGTCCAAATGTGTGTTATTTTCATCAAATGCTCTTATCATTTAGCTCTAGTTGGCAACCAAGAAAAATGAAATTAGTTAAGAGTCTCTTTTGCCAATAACTGGTAAGGACATAGGCTACACCTGGTAAAAGATTTTAAATTCCGTATTTGGGTTTGATATTGATTTTGAACAGAAAAACCCTTTTTCTGGATTACATGGTAATTTTCTTCTATGTCAAGTGAGTTTGATAATTGTGGTTAGAGATGGAAGATTACTTTTGAATGCTTTCCTTGTCTTCAATTTCAACTATATCCTAGGTGTCCATCATGCCCCCTGCTCAATTTTAATTATTTCATGTTATTTTTTTTATTTTTTGTTGAATAATTTATTTATATACATTTCAAAAGTTAGCCCCTTTCACTGTTTCCCCTCCAGATGCCCCCATCCCATCTACCCTCCCCCTGCTTCTTTGAAAGTGCCCATCCACCTACCCATTTTGCCTCCCCTCCTTGACATTCCCATTCCCATACACTGGGGACATCTTGCCAAGGGATTCTCTTCCCATTAATGTCCTACAAGGCCATCCTCTGCTACATATGCAGATGGAGTCAAGAGTCCCTCCATGTATACTCTTTGGTTGGTGGTTTAGTCCTTAGGAGCTCTGCAGGTGTGGGTGGTCTGGTTGGTTGATATTGTTGTTCTTCCTATGGGGTTGCAAACCCTTTCAGTTCCTTCAGATCTTTCTCTAACTCCTCCATTGGGGACCCAGTGCTCAGTTCAAAGATTGGCTGCAAGCATCCGCCTCTGTATTTGTCAGGCTCTGGCAAAGCCACTTATGAGACAGCTATATCAGCTTCTTGTCAGCAGGCATTTCTTGACATCCACTAAAGAGATTATGTTTGATATTAATATATAGGATGGGTCCCCAGGAGGAGCAGTGTCTGGATGGCTTTTCCTTCAGTCTCTGTTCCACACTTCATCTCTCTATTTGCTCCTATGAGTATTTCGTTGCCTCTTCTAAGAAGGATCAAAGCACCCACACTTTGCTTTTCCTTCTTTTCAAACTTTATGTGGTCTGTGAATTGTATCTTGGGTATTCCAAGCTCCTGAGCTAATATCCACTCATCAGTGAGTGAATACCATGTTCTTTTGTAATTGGGTTACCTCACTCAGGTTGATACTTTCTAGTTCCATCCATTTTCCTAACAATTTCATGAATTCATCATTCTTAGTAGCTGAGTAGTACTCCATTGTATATATACCACAGTTTCTGTATCCATTTCTCTGTTGAAGGACATCTGAGTTCTTTCCAGCCTCTGGCTATTATAAATAAGGCTGCTGTGAACATAATGGAGCATGTGTGTTTGTTATATGTTGGAGCATCTTTTGGGTATACGCCCAGGAGTGGAGAAACCACCAGGTTGATTTCCAGAGTGGTTGTACCAGCTTGCAATCCCACTAAAAATGGAGGAGTGTTCCTCTTTCTCCATATCCTTGCCAGCATTGCTATTCCCTGAGTTTTTTATCGTTGTCATTCTGACTGGTGTGAGGTATAATATCTGGGTCATTTTTATTTGCATTTTCCCAATGACTAAGGTTGTTGAACATTTTTTTTTTAGGTGCTTCTTGGCTATTTAATATTTCTCAGTTGAGAATTCTTTGTCTAGCTCTGTACACCATTTTGAATAAGGTTATTTGGTTCTCTGAAGTCCAGCTTCTTGAGTTCTTTGTGTATATTGGATATTAGCTCTCTATCTGGTGTAGCATTATTAAAGATCTTTTCTCAATCTGTTAGTTGCCTTTCTGTCGTATTGAGAGTGTCCTTTGCCTTTTAGAAGCTTTGGTATTTTATGAGGTCTCATTTGTCAACGCCTGATCTTAGAGCATAAGCCATTGGTATTCTGTTCGGAAAAATTTCCCCTCTGCCTATGTGTTCAAGGCTCTTCTTCACTTTTTCTTCTATTAGTTTCAGTGTATCTGGTTTTATGTCAACGTCCTTGATCCACTTGGACTTCAGCTTTGTACAAGGAGACGAGGGTGATCGATGTGCAGTCTTCTTCATGCTGACTGCCAGTTGAACTGGCATGATTTGTTGAAAAATCTGTCTTTTTTTTTTTTTTTTTTTTTTTTTTTTTTGCACTGGATGGTATTAACTCCTTTATCAAAGAGTCAGTGATTGTAGATGTGTAGGTTCATTTCTGGGTCTTCAGTTCTATTCAATTGATCAACATGTCTGTCTCTGTATGAACATCATGCAATTTTTTTAATCATGATTTCTCTAAGTAGAGCTGGATGTCAGGGATGATGATACCTCCAAATGTTCTTCTATTGTTCAGAATAGTTTTTGCTATCCTGTGTTTTTTGTTATTCCAAATGAATTTGCAAATTGCTTTTCTAACTCTATGAAGAATTGAGTTGGAATTTTGATGGGGATTTCACTTTTATAGAGTTTTCTTTTCAATTAAGTGAATATTTGTATGTTTGCATAAGTGTATGCTGCATGATATCAAGTACTCACACCTTTTGGGGTCCTGTAGAAGAATAGTAATATTTTTACACACTAAGACACCTCTCCAGCTCTTCTTTTCTGATATTTTTAAGGAATATCCTCCGTTCTTCATGAGCTTTGAGTTTCGCCAAAGCTGTCATCTCAGATACTTATGTTTAAGATCTTCCTATGCCTGCTTTAAACACAGTCATTCTTCATCATAATTTTTTGGCATTTTTGGAGATTATTTTATATCGTATTTTGTGAATTTGTTTGACCTTACTCATCTTTATCCTATATAATATGGTTTACAACTTTGAATTTTTATCTGTTTTGTGTGTGTTTCTAACTATGTATGTGCTTCTCCTATTTTGCCTTTCTCTGTTTATTTACTTTGTTTTTAATATGTTTTTTAATTTTTCTGTTTGTATTCTAAAGAGAGAGAAGGAAGACATGGAAGTGGAGAATGATGAATGGGAAGATGTAGAGAAGTATTGAAGGACAATATGACAAGATATACTCTATGATAAATTTTTTTCAAACAACTAATACTTTTTAAATATTAAAGAGGTTTAAAAATATTTAGTTCATTTTGTCACCTTTCACAACATCAAAATCACTAATTATCTTGCTTTGTACATACTTTGAATTTTACAACCTAATAAGTTAAGAGTGTTAACTTCCTCTGGGAATTTGATCTTTGTATTAAGGATTGCTTGATACTTTAAAACTCTTCTCAATTCCATTTTTTTTTTAATTTTTCATGTAAATCTTCAATTTTATCAGAAAACATTTTTTTTAATTTTTTTAAATTTTTTTTATTCGATATAATTTATTTACATTTCAAATGATTTCCCCTTTTCTAGCCCCCCCCTCCCCAAAAGTCCCGTAAGCCCCCTTCTCTTCCCCTGTCCTCCCTCCCACCCCTTCCCAGTTCCCCATTCTGGTTTTGCCGAATACTGTTTCACTTAGTCTTTCCAGAACCAGGGACCACTCCTCCTTTCTTCTTGTATCTCATTTGATGTGTGGATTATGTTTTGGGTATTCCAGTTTTCTAGGTTAATAACCACTTATTAGTGAGTGCATACCATGATTCACCTTTTGAGTCTGGGTTACCTCACTTAGTATGATGTTCTCTAGCTCCATCCATTTGCCTAAGAATTTCATGAATTCATTGTTTCTAATGGCTGAATAGTACTCCATTGTGTAGATATACCACATTTTTTTGCATCCACTCTTCTGTTGAGGGATACCTGGGTTCTTTCCAGCATCTGGCAATTATAAATAGGGCTGCTATGAACATAGTAGAGCATGTATCCTTATTACATGGTGGGGAATCCTGTGGGTATATGCCCAGGAGTGGTATAGCAGGATCTTCTGGAAGTGAGGTGCCCAGTTTTCAGAGGAACCGCCAGACTGATTTCCAGAGTGGTTGTACCAATTTGCAACCCCACCAGCAGTGGAGGAGTGTTCCTCTTTCTCCGCACCCTCTCCAACACCTGCTGTCTCCTGAATTTTTAATCTTAGCCATTCTGACTGGTGTAAGATGAAATCTTAGGGTTGTTTTGATTTGCATTTCCCTAATGACTAATGAAGTTGAGCATTTTTTAAGATGCTTCTCCGCCATCCGAAGTTCTTCAGGTGAGAATTCTTTGTTTAACTCTGTACCCCATTTTTTAATAGGGTTGTTTAGTTTTCTGGAGTCTAACTTCTTGAGTTCTTTCTATATATTGGATATTAGCCCTCTATCTGATGTAGGATTGGTGAAGATCTTTTCCCAATTTGTTGGTTGCCGGTCTGTCCTCTTGATGGTGTCCTTTGCCTTACAGAAACTCTGTAACCTTATGAGATCCCATTTGTCAATTCTTGCTCTTAGAGCATGCGCTTTTGGTGTTCTGTTCAGAAACTTTCTCCCTGTACCGATGTCCTCAAGGGTCTTCCCCAGTTTCTTTTCTATTAGCTTCAGAGTGTCTGGCTTTATGTGGAGGTCCTTTGTCCATTTGGATTTGAGCTTAGTACAAGGAGACAAGGATGGATCAATTCGCATTCTTCTGCATGCTGACCTCCAGTTGAACCAGCACCATTTGTTGAAAAGGCTATCTTTTTTCCATTGGATGTTTTCAGCTTCTTTGTCGAGGATCAAGTGGCCATAGGTGTGTGGGTTCATTTCTGGATCTTCAATCCTGTTCCATTGATCCTCCTGCCTGTCACTGTACCAATACCATGCAGTTTTTAACACTATTTCTCTGTAGTATTGCTTGAGGTCAGGGATACTGATTCCCCCAGATTTTCTTTTGTTGCTGAGAATAGTTTTAGCTATCCTGGGTTTTTTGTTGTTCCAGATGAATTTGATAATTGCTCTTTCTAACTCTGTGAAGAATTGAGTTGGGATTTTGATAGGTATTGCATTGAATCTGTATATTGCTTTTGGCAAAATGGCCATTTTAACTATATTGATTCTACCGATCCATGAGCATGGGAGGTTTTCCCATTTTTTGAGGTCTTCTTCCATTTCCTTCTTCAGAGTCTTGAAGTTCTTGTCATACAGATCTTTCACATGTTTGGTAAGAGTCACCCCAAGATACTTTATACTGTTTGTGGCTATTGTGAAGGGGGTCATTTCCCTAATTTCTTTCTCAGCCTGCTTATCCTTTGAGTATAGAAAGGCCACTGATTTGCTTGAGTTGATTTTATAACCTGCCACTTTGCTGAAGTTGTTTATCAGCTGTAGGAGCTCTCTAGTGGAGTTTTTTGGGTCACTTAGGTAGACTATCATGTCGTCTGCAAATAATAATAGTTTGACTTCCTCCTTTCCAATTTGTATCCCTTTGACCTCCTAATGTTGTCGAATTGCCCGAGCTAGTACTTCAAGTACAATATGGAAAAGATAAGGAGAAAGGGGGCAGCCTCTTCTGGTCCCTGATTTCAGTGGGATTGATTCAAGTTTCTCTCCATTTAGTTTGATGCTGGCTACTGGTTTGCTGTATATTGCTTTTACTATGTTTAGGTATGGGCCTTGAATTCCTGTTCTCTCCAAGACTTTAAGCATGAAAGGATGCTGAATTTTGTCAAATGCTTTTTCAGCATCAAATGAAATGACCATGTGGTTTTGTTCTTTGAGTTTGTTTATGTAGTGGATTGTATTGATGGATTTCCGTATATTGAACCAACCCTGCATTCCCGGGATAAAGCCTACTTGATCATGGTGGATGATTGTTTTGATGTGTTCTTGGATTCGGTTGGCAAGAATTTTATTGAGTATTTTTGCATCGATGTTCATAAGGGAAATTGGTCTGAAGTTCTCTTTCTTTGTTGGATCTTTGTGTGGCTTTGGTATCAGTGTAATTGTGGCTTCATAAAAGGAATTGGGTAGTGTTCCTTCTGTTTCTATTTTTTGGAATAGTTTGAAGAGTATTGGTGTTAACTCTTCTTTGAAGGTCTGGTAGAATTCTGCACTGAAACCATCTGGTCCTGTGCTTTTTTTGGTTGGAAGACTTTCTATGACTCCTTCTAGTTCTTTAGGCTTTATGGGACTGTTTAGGTGGTCTAGTTGGTCCTGATTTAATTTTGGTATTTGGTATCTGTCAAGGAAATTATCCATTTCCTCCAGATTCTCCAGTTGTGTTGCGTACAGGCTCTTGTAGTAGGATCTGATGATTTTTTGGATTTCCTCAGTTTCCGTTGTTATATCTCCCTTTTCATTTCTAAGTTTGTTATTTTGGATACTTTCTCTGTGCCCTTTGGTCAGTCTGGCTAAGGGTTTATCTATCTTGTTGATTTTCTCAAAGAACCAGCTCCTGGTTTTGTTGATTTTTTGTATGGTTCTCTTTGTTTCTACTTGATTGATTTCGGCCCTGAGTTTGATGATTTCCTGCCTTCTACTCCTCCTGGGTGAAATAGCTTCTTTTTGTTCTAGGGCTTTCAGGTGTGTCATTAAGCTGGTAATGTATGCTCTCTCCATTTTCTTTTTGGAGGCACTCAGGGCTTTGAGTTTTCCTCTTAGCACTGCTTTCATTGTGTCCCATAGATTTGGGTATGTTGTGTTTTCATTTTCATTGTGTTCTAAAAAGTCTTTAATTTCTTTCTTTATTTCTTCCTTGACCAAGGTATCATTGAGTAGAGTATTGTTCAATTTCCACGTGTATGTGGGTTTTCTATTGTTTCTGTTGCTATTGAAGACCACTTTTACTCCATAGTGATCAGATAGGAGGCATGGGATTAGTTCGATCTTCTTATATTTGTTGAGGTCTGTCTTGTGACCAATTATATGGTCGATTTTGGAGAAGGTACCATGAGGTGCTGAAAAAAAGGTATATTCTTTTGTTTTAGGATAGAATGTTCTATAAATATCAGTTAAATCTAATTGGTCCAAACCTTCAATTAGTTTCATTGTGTCCTTGTTTAGTTTCTGTTTTCCTAATCGGTCCATTGAGGAAAGTCAGTGTTGAAGTCACCCACAATTATTGTGTTAGGTGCAATGTGTGCTTTGAGTTTTAATAAAGTTTCTTTTATGAAAGAGGGTACCCTTGCATTTGGAGCATTGATGTTCAGGATTGAGAGTTCTTCTTGTTGTATTTTTCCTTTGACCACCAAGAAGTATCCCTCAGAGTCTCTTTTGATGACTTTGGGTTGAAAGTCAATTTTATCTGATATTAAAATGGCTACTCCAGCTTGTTTCCTGAGACCATTTGCTTGTAAAATTGTCTTCCAGCCTTTTACTCTAAGGTAGTGTTTGTCTTTGACCCTGAGGTGTGTTTCCTGTAAGCAGCAAAATGTAGGGTCCTGTTTACGTATCCAGTCAGTTAGTCTGTGTCTTTTTATTGGGGCATTAAGTCCATTGATGTTAAGAGATATTAAGGAATAGTGATTGTTACTTCCTATCATTTTTGACGTTATTTTTTAAATTTGATTGCTTAACTTCTTTTGGGTTTGATGAAAGGTTACTATCTTGCTTTTTCCAGGGTGAAGTTTCCCTCCTTGTATTGGTGTTGTCCTCCTATTATCCTTTTTAGGGCTGGGTTTGTGGATAGATATTGGGTGAACTTGGTTTTGTCGAGAAATATCTTAGTTTCTCCATCTATGGTGATTGAGAGTTTTGCTGGATATAGTAGTTTTGGTTGGCATTTGTGTTCCCTTAGAGTCTGCATGAGATCTGCCCAGGACCTTCTAGCCTTCATAGTCTCAGGTGAAAAGTCTGCTGTGATTCTGATAGGTCTTCCTTTATATGTTACTTGGCCTTTTTCTCTTACTGCCTTTAATATTCTTTCTTTGTTTAGAACATTTGGTGTTTTGATTATTATGTGACGGGAAGTATTTCTATTCTGGTCCAGTCTGTTTGGAGTTCTGTAGGCTTCTTGTATATTCATGGGCATCTCTCTCTTTAGGTTAGGAAAGTTTTCTTCCATAATTTTATTGAAGATATTTGCTGGCCCTTTAAGTTGTAAATCTTCACTCTCATCTATGCCTATAATCCTTAGGTTTGGTCTTCTCATTGTGTCCTGGATTTCCTGGATATTTTGGGTTACAAGCTTTTTGCATTTTGCATTTTCTTTAACTGTTGAGTCCATGGTTTCTACGGAATCTTCAGCATCTGAGATTCTTTCTTCTATTTCTTGTATTCTGTTGTTGATATTTGCATCTCTGTCCCCTGATTTCTTCCCAAGGCTTTCTATCTCCAAAGTTGTCTCCTTTTGAGTTTTCTTAGTTGTTTCTACTTCTGATTTTAGATCCTGGATGGTTTTGCTTAGCTCCTTCACTTGCTTGTTTGTGCTTTCCTGTAATTCTTTAAGAGATTTTTGTGTTTTCTCTTTCATGACCTCAGCCTGTTGACCAAAGTTCTCCTGTATTTCTTTAAGAGATTTTTGTGTTTCGTCTTTCATGACCTCAGCCTGTTGACCAAAGTTCTCCTGTATTTCTTTAAGTGGTTTTTGCATTTCCTCCTTGTTGGCTTTTGTATTCTCCTGGATTTCTTTCAATGATTTTTGTGTTTCCCTTGCAAGGGCTTCTAACTTTTGATCCATTTTCTCCTGAATTTCTTTAAGTATGTCCTTCATGTGTTCCTGTACCAGCATCATGACCAGTGATTTTAAATCCAAATCTTGTTTTACTGGTGTGATGGGGTATCCAGGACATGCTGGTAGAGGAGAATTGGGTTCAGATGTTGCCATATTGCCTTGATTTCTGTTAGTGACGTTCCTGCGTTTGTCTTTTGCCATCTAGCTCTCACTGGTGTTACTTGGTCTTGTCAGTGCTGGACTCACCAGTGCAAGTTGCCCCTTCCCCGTTGGCCTCTGGTGCACAGCCTACACCCTGCACTGCCTGTAGACAGGGTGCTGCCGTCCAGGCTGTTTAGATTCCGAAGCAGGCACCTGAAGGCTCCCGCCCTGGCCCGCAGGATTTACCAGAGCACACCGACTTCTCCCAGCTGGCCGCCCGGAAGCCCCTGCTAGCCTCTTGAGGGACCTGGAGATGTGGTGCAGCCGCCCAGGCTGATCTGAAGCGGAGAGAGTTGAGCTGAGGGCTTCTGCCTGAGGCCTTGCCCCAGATTGAGTCTGTGGACCAGATGGAGCCCGTGTGCACCCCCAGGGAGTGCCGACCGTGTATGCTGCTGTGACCTCTCCTGTGTTCTGCTCACTCCGCTGGGCAGCTGATTCCCCAACCGGGCTGGCGCACAGAAGGTTAGCCTTGTCGCCCAGGCCCTGAGTCCAGGCAAAAGCCTGGGAGGCCAAGGTCCTAGCAAAGTTCCCCTAGGGCTATGACTGTTAATTGGGTCCGCCAGGTGACCCGGATGGCCGGCTTGCACGTCTGAACTCCCCGAAAGCACAGGGAGAGTCTGTTGTGCTAACAACCTCCTGGGCGGGTTGACACACAGATGGCCCACCAAGCCGCCCAGTTCTTGGGGTCAGTCCTGTGCCTTTTGGGGCCTAGACCCCCGTTTTGTTAGCCTCAGGCTACGCTTGTTAGCCATCTCTGCCCTCCCGAGCACTCTGGGTCCTGTAGGCAAAATGGCGGCGCGTGTGCCGGCCAGGGCAAAAAAACCTCCTGGCTGGGTTGGCACCCCGATGGCCACCCGAACAGCCCAGGGCCTGGGTGCAGGCCAACGCCCATCGGGCTCAGACCCCTGCGGTGTTGGGCCTCGGATTATGTTTGTGTACCTCAGTCTGTCCGATCTCTGGAGACCGAAATCAAGATGGAGGTGAGTCTCTCCTGACTGGCGGGAAGCCCCTCAATCCCATTTTTATTTAATGCTTATTGCACAATAAAATATAGATTTATTATTAAGAAGAAAAAAATCCTTTTTTTTGTTGTTTCTGTGTGAGAAATTGTCTGTATTTTGGGTTGAGTTTTGAACCTAATTTTTTAAAGGTTCATGAACATTTAAGATAAACGAGGTACCATTTAATGTATATATCTTAATTAAAATATAATTTTACCAGTATTCCTTCAATATTCTTCTTTTGCATGTGTTATGAAATTGTTTTATTTTTATTGAAAATGGATATTTTTTTCTCAGATGCAATATCCTGGTTACACTCTCCTATCTTCTTATCTTCCCATTTCCTCCTTCCTTATCCTTCTTTTCAGATCAACTCCCTTTCTTTCTCTCATTTTAAAAAAAGCATACAGCCTTTTAAAGCAGTGTTTTTTCACTCTTTCACTCTTTCACAGTGGTTACTTAAGACTACCAAAAAACACTGATATTTTAAATGATTCATAACAATTGCAAAATTACACTTATGAAGTTGCAAAAAATTTATGCTAACCATCTTTAAGAGCTTTATCAAAGGGTAACAACATTAAGAAAGTCAAAATCGGACAAAACAAAACTCAGAATTGGAAAAGATCCTAAGAGATGACACAAGAAAGAAAGAGATACTAGTCTACATACTCAAGAATTTCATAAAAACACAAATCCAGAAGCAATAATATATACTCAAAGAAATTTCAGGGAGGGATTGGGAGACAGAGAGATAGACACACACACACACACACACACACACACACAGAGAGAGAGAGAGAGAGAGAGAGAGAGAGAGAGAGAGAGAGAGAGAGAGAATAAAAAAAAATAAAAGGAAAAGGGGGAAGAAGTCCTGACAGGCCATTATGCTAAAAAGAACCTCCAAAGATGCCATTAAGTTTGTTTTCAATTTTGCCATCTGTGGCTGGGCATGTGACCTGCCCTACAGAGTAGTTTGTTAGGGGAACAGATTCCACAGACAGGCAATAATAAGGAACAACCCTCACTCCAGTTGTTGAGAGACCCCCACAAATACTGAAGTGCATATCTGCAACATATAGGCTGGCAGCCAGTCATACAGAGACTTGATACTCTAGATGGTGATATCCAGGGGATACCAAGCCCTCTCAGAGGAAAAGGGAAAGAGTGATGGAGGAGGGATTGTGTTAAAGGGGACCTAGAGAGTTTCAGTGATTGGGGCATAACATGAATAAAAAAAATTATTTGGTAATTTCATTTAGACCATTTAGATGTTCTTTGAGTGTCATTGTGTGTGTTTGTATGTGGACACGTGTATACTATCTCACTAAGAATGTTTTTTATTATAATTTTATCCAATTTACCTGCAAACTTCATATTTTCAAAGGCTGAGTAGGATTCCATGTGTATAGATACCAGATTCCCTTTATCCATGCATCTGTTCAGGAAGATCTTGAAGAATAAAGTGTGGGGGTCATTTGGGTTATTCTCTGAAGGGGAGATGGAAAGGGGTCTCAGTTAACAATCATTTCAGTAAAGATTTCGAAGGAGTCTAAACAATAATCATGTGGCAGTATCAACTGGATTAAAGTTTCACCAAAGAAAACAGAATGTTAAACTCTAATACGTTGCATTGTTGTTCAAAATACTTAGCTCTACTGGTTTTCAGAGAGACATTGTCATCTTTCAAAGGCATTTTTCCAATGAGCATTTTCAGGCACTTTGACACTAGCATCTTTTGAAAGTCTTCCATTTCTCCTTCCATTTCTCCTTAGGGACTTTGCTATCAATATCTTCTGTAATTAATTGTATCGGAATTAGGTACTTGATGATTTTGAAGACTCAGTCGTTACGAGTCCTGATTCTGTGTATTTCACATTTCAATGTTACTTTAATTCTGTGTGTTAAAAGGTAGAGCAGTAAGATTTTCATTGGTTTGATAATAACCACGAGAAACGATCCCATAATTATACAGACATAACACTAGTCCATATTTTGTTTTGATGTGAAAGGTGAATTCACTATGAACTGAAATTCAGAAACTCAAATTAGTTGTATGAATCTAAAAATAAGTTAATTTATTAACAGTAATATACTACTAAAATATCGGGGATTAATTTTCTTTCTTATATCTGAAAAAAAGTTCAAATCTTAAAAGGCTGTTAGCTGATACATTAATCTTTTTTTGTTGTTTTAGCTGATACATTATCCTCCACAGCTTCATGAAACTATATCAAGCCTCCATGTTCTGAGAGTCTCCACAATGAGACATGTAATGTATTAAGTAATTATTTCATCATGGAAATACAGAGCCTATTCTATAAAAGAAGAATTCTCTCAATATATTAACCTATGATATATTATTAATTCAGTGACTTTTTTCTTGGTTGATCATGATTATTGATACATCATGAAAAGTGACAGCTCACAGCTTCCTGATTAAAATAAAACCAGATTGAGAACTCAAATTTTCTTTATATGCAATATGTGAGCTGAACAATACGAACCTCAATACTGTGCCATGTTAAGTGCCTTGACCTTTAGCTGTTAGAAAGATGCAAAGACTGGAGCAAAGCTAGCCTTTTTTCACATAGTAAGGAGTGGTTTGTAATATTTATGGAAGTCCTTGGTGAAAAAACATGTGGTGCTCTGGGAATAATGTTTAAAAAGTCCTGTAAGATAATGTGTGAGGTGATACCAAGTAAGTGTCTCAAGAAAAACATGTGCTTGCATATGATTCAAGCCATTATGGGCATTTAGGTTTGTGCAATTTATTATCAAACTGCACCTTTTGAAATAATTGAAATTATGATAATGAAATAAAATGAAGCAATGGAGGATCAAAGCTACCTGCTTAAAATCTCTTCACTCGTTGCTTCAATAGAACTTGTCATCATGTTGTCACATCATAATCCAAATCTGGGAACCTAATTGTTTTGGGGAAATGAGGGCATACTGGAGCAGGGTCATATATATGAATGTATCACACCTTAAGAGCTGATAGCCTTTTCAACAAATGGTGCTGGTTCAACTGGAGGTCAGCATGCAGAAGAATGCGAATTGATCCATCCTTGTCTCCTTGTACTAAGCTCAAATCCAAATGGATCAAGGACCTCCACATAAAGCCAGACACTCTGAAGCTAATAGAAAAGAAACTGGGGAAGACCCTTGAGGACATCGGTACAGGGAGAAAGTTTCTGAACAGAACACCAATAGCGTATGCTCTAAGAGCAAGAATTGACAAATGGGACCTCATAAGGTTACAGAGTTTCTGTAAGGCAAAGGACACCATCAAGAGGACAGATCGGCAACCAACAAATTGGGAAAAGATCTTCACCAATCCTACATCAGATAGAGGGCTAATATCCAATATATATATAAAGAACTCAAGAAGTTAGACTCCAGAAAACCGAACAACCCTATTAAAAAATGGTGTACAGAGTTAAACAAAGAATTCTCACCTGAAGAACTTCGGATGGCGGAGAAGCATCTTAAAAAATGCTCAACTTCATTAGTCATTAGGGAAATGCAAATCAAAACAACCCTAAGATTTCATCTTACACCAGTCAGAATGGCTAAGATTAAAAATTCAGGAGACAGCAGGTGTTGGAGAGGGTGCGGAGAAAGAGGAACACTCCTCCACTGCTGGTGGGGTTGCAAATTGGTACAACCACTCTGGAAATCAGTCTGGCGGTTCCTCCGAAAACTGGGCACCTCACTTCCAGAAGATCCTGCTATACCACTCCTGGGCATATACCCAGAGGATTCCCCACCATGTAATAAGGATACATGCTCTACTATGTTCATAGCAGCCCTATTTATAATTGCCAGATGCTGGAAAGAACCCAGGTATCCCTCAACAGAAGAGTGGATGCAAAAAATGTGGTATATCTACACAATGGAGTACTATTCAGCCATTAGAAACAATGAATTCATGAAATTCTTAGGCAAATGGATGGAGCTAGAGAACATCATACTAAGTGAGGTAACCCAGACTCAAAAGGTGAATCATGGTATGCACTCACTAATAAGTGGTTATTAACCTAGAAAACTTGAATACCCAAAACATAATCCACACATCAAATGAAATACAAGAAGAAAGCAGGAGTGGTCCCTGGTTCTGGAAAGACTCAGTGAAACAGTATTTGGCAAAACCAGAATGGGGAACTGGGAAGGGGTGGGAGGGAGGACAGGGGAAGAGAAGGGGGCTTACGGGACTTTCGGGGAGTGGGGGGGGCTAGAAAAGGGGAAATCATTTGAAATGTAAATAAATTATATCGAATAAAAAAATAACAATAAAAAAAAAGGGATTCTGATTACAAGATTCCCTTAAGAAAATAGAAGTGCAGGGTTCTGGGTTTGAGGGAGCAGCCAGCCTCACAGGTCATCACTGCTTTATACATGTAGAAAGTTCAATAAATTGGCTTTAAAATGAAAAAAAAAAGAGCTGAGTTTCCATTTGCTGATGGTGTATATGATATGGCAATAATACAAATTATACCATGGCTCTATAAAGGAAAGTTTTATTTCTCTTCAATTATCATTCTGCTTGCTTTCCTAGAAAAGTAATTCTAGCATGAGAGTGATTATAAATAGTTACATATGTGCTTTTAGAGTCTGTAAGTGTTTTATGCCCTGAGGAAACTTTCTGCTTTGTGAATATATTTGTTTGTGTGTCATTTCATACTTTTTTGTGGTCTCCTACCATTTACCCAAGACTTTTTCTTATAATTCAACAGTTTGGATGTAGGATGTCTCTTATAAGGTTTTTAACTATCTTAGCAAATTAATATTCAGTGATGTAGAAAGATATTTTAATAACTGATTATAATTCTGTTATAAATAGAGAAGAACCACAACAATAAACAGTTTCTATTTGTCAATACTCTCTTCTGTTCAATTTTCTCTATGCTACTATTACTTCTATAGTAGATCACAATTTATCATTGAATATGGACACCTCTTCTAATTTGTAAATTTCAAGACCAATAACAATGAACACTTATCTACTTTTGTGCTCTAGTCCTGAAAGCAATGATATTAAAATCTTTCCAACTTCTCAAGGAACGACAATTTATCCATGTAGATTTGGACTGAATTGAGACATCTTATATTATCCCTAAATCAATATTAACACTGCAAATTATAGAAGCATGCAGAATAATAAAGTAAAGTAGTTAAACTTGAACTTCTTTGATGATTTATCATGAATTATGTGGCAGGCTTAAGTCTGGCTCCAAACTTAAAATGGCAAGAGACAGAGAGACAATTATCTACTCAGCTATCATAAATTCTTCTTTAACGGGCCCTATTTTCTTTCAATGTACACTGGCATACACTTGGGGAGAAATCATTTCAAAGCATTGCTTTGCACATCTGCCTTCTTTGAATATCTTGGAATAGAAGTTCCTTGGAGGGAGGACCTGTATCTTCTACATCTTAAAGGCTTGACACTAAATGAAACTTAAATAAATGTTAAAGCATCATTGGAGCAAACACTTCAACGATTCTTTGTCATGAACAAGAGGACAGGGGAGGTGGGGACAGCTGGAGCCTACCTGGATGTCAATACCCGGGTGTCTTTTTTTGTCAAGCTACAGCCTGAGGGCTTTTCTGTTAAACTGACAATAAAAACTGTTAAATAAACTGACAGGTGTCTCAGGCAAGAAAGGATTGGAAATAAAGGCAAGTGCCTGTAAGGCAGGGAATTTGAAAAAATAAAGTGAGTTTTTTGTTTTGTTTTGTTTTTTCTATTGACCAGGGAGAGGGGGAAATCAAGCAGCAGGAAAGCAGATATTTCAGCTTTATGGTAGGAGATAAAGTAATTTAAATTTGTTTTAATGAGTGAAAGTGTGCTATTTTGAGCAAAGAACCAAACTATTGATAAAATGATGTTTTTTAAAATGCAAAAAGTGTGTTTCAACACAACATAGTCAACAATGTTCAATATATATTTTTTTTTTAAAAAAATGAGCATAAATATTAAAAGCATTTTTGGACACATTTGAAATCTACAGCCATTGTGTGTTTACATAGATAGTTTGTCTGGAGATTAGAACAGTAGAAAAAGTCTTATTCACCAAATGAAAATTAAGAGATGATTTATCCAATACAGGACAGACCAAGAAAAGTCTGGACATCGAGGCAGTTAAAAGTTGAAGATTTGTAATCCCAGCACTCTGGGAGGCAGAGGCAGGCGTTATTTCTGAATTCGAGGCCAGAATGGCCTACAGAGTGAGTTCCAGGACAGCCAGGGCTACACAGAGAAACCCTGTCTCGAAAAAAATGAAATTAAAAAAAAAAAAAACTAAAAAAAGATGAAGATTAGTAGCCTTCTGTCAGTGGCATGAAGGCAGAAGTGTATCTTTCCTCCAGTGCCTCTTTGCACTGTGCTGTGCTCTGCTTACCTGTGTTCTGCAGCACATGCTATGTAAAGGACAATAGATTTTCCCTTTAAAAGTCGATGTCAAAACAAGTACCAGGAAATAAATTTGTAAGTTTTACTGTACTCTGTACACATATCTCTTCAATTGAACTTGATGAAGTACTTCTCTTATATATAAAATAAAGTATTTATCCCCACATATATGCCAGTTCTAGCCGCTACAGCAGAAGAGACTATAGAGCTGAAACTACTGCAAATATATTTTGTTAATAAAGTTGAAGCCTCAGGAACAATGTCCAGTTAACAAGGATTTTCTCTGTATGTGTTGGTCTCTCTCATGATGCTCTCTTACCTATCACCCATCATTTATGATTTATCTCTATTTATGTCATATATTTATCTATCTACATACCTGTGCAACAAATAATCATTTCCTGGACTCATCAGTGAATCTTCTACTTTTAGATAAAAAGATGCATAATATATCAGGAATAACTTTTGGTCCTTTGTGCTTTGGTATTTCTTCTTCTTTTAGGTATTACTTTCTAAAGCCTCAATAAAAAACAAGAAAATTGCACAAGTGTGTTGATGTTATTTTAAGTGTGAAGTTACAAAACAAAACTGCATGCTTTGAGC
This sequence comes from Apodemus sylvaticus, assembly GCF_947179515.1. Lineage (NCBI taxonomy): Eukaryota > Metazoa > Chordata > Mammalia > Rodentia > Muridae > Apodemus > Apodemus sylvaticus. The sequence continues at coordinate 48,613,042 of NC_067489.1, forward strand.
TATAAGAACATTTTGTCTAATTACAATCTGAAATATTTTGCATTGCATATTCAATTTTTGGCACCAAATAAATGTGAGGTGCCTATTACAAAAAGCAGCATTTCTATATGTATTCCCTATGAAGCATCAACTGGAAAATGTAATGAAAAGTATAATTATCTAATATATATAAACTTAGTAGTGTCTGTTTTCTATTAGAAAATACCACCTGTTTCTATCAGGAAGTCCATTCTGTCCACTCATCATCTAGAAAGAAGCATCATTAGTGTCAACCACTTGGACCACGCTTGCTTTCAACAATTCAAAAATAGTAAAATATGTTATGAATCAAGATTAATTTTGGAATCACATCTTAATTATTAAATAAGAAATGTATATCTTCTTGTGTTTGAATATATTGCTAAAAACGAAACCAGGCTTATAATGTCATTTACAAAAAAAAAGAAAGAGATAAAAATTGGTTTCTCAGGAGCCCTTGTGGTTAATAAGTACAATTGAGACTTTGACAAATTTCTCTTGTCAAATAAAGGTAGAATGCATATTCTTCAAGTTCCATACATTTCCTGGCAGTTTAATTTTCGCATTTGCAGTATTGAAAAGCAAAACTCCTTCATCATACTTTGCGATATACACACAGCAGCTTCTGCGCCTGTAGACCACATTTTGTATTGACAGATAAGCTGCAAACGTCCTTGAGCTGCTAACCAAGAAGAGTTTATAGATCCTTCCTTTTCGTTCTTTTATGAACTGAATAGCAACACTAGAAAAGGAAGTGTTTTACCTCTTAGGATCACAGTAAATACCTGTAGCTCATTAACACATTTTTTATTAGAAATAGCTATAAAGACAAAATGTCAAATGTTTTACCAAATGGAGTGTTTGGTGTGAATAAAATAATTAACATTCATGATATTCTGGATATACATTTGCAATGCAGGGCATTTTCCTATGGCTGTGTGTTCATAATCTTCTAACATTAAAATTCAACAAAGTAAATTGAGCACAATAACAAGAGTAAAATTTCACAGTTCAATTAGGTATCTGTTTATACACTTAGCTTGTTTCCCTTTCTAAAGAAATACTTTAGCATAGATCATATCACAGAGGCTTTAAGTTTTAAATGAATCTGATTATACATGAAAAATTGAGTTAGCTTTAGTAAATAGCTTTTGAATAATAAACGTATCTCTAAGTTTTTTTGAAAGGAGTTCAATAGTGTTTCATGCGTATTTTATTATGAATATCTTAGTCAGTGTACTATTGCTGGTAAGAGACACCATAGCCATGGCAATTCTAACAACAACATTTTTTAAGCTTAAATTTGAAAAAAAAGATAAAATTTTATTGTGTTTATAATTTTAGAGGTTTATTCTATGAACATCTTATCAGAGATCATGACAGCCTGAAGGCAGTCATAGTGTTGGAAAAGGAGATGAGAATTCTACATCTATTTGTAAGCAACAGGAAGAAAAGAGACTCTGGGCTGGAGAATGCCATTTGGAAACTTAAAACACATCCTCCAACAAGGCAAATATCTCATACTTTTAAAGTGTCATCCCTGGTGATCAAGTGTTCAAATCTATGACACTATGAGGGCCATTCGTACACAGACAGCCACATTTTATACCCAGACCATCATAGGCTTGTAGCCATAACATGAGCCCAAATATATTTAGTGAAACTTCAAAGGTCTCTATCTATTACTGTCCCATCACTGTTTAAAAGTTCAAATTCTTTTCCTAGACAAAAGGCAATCTCTTAACTATAACCTCTATAAAGTAAAAACCACAATAGTATATCTCATAATTTTAACATAAAATGGTACAGAATATTCATTCCCATTCTAAGGGGGAGGAAAGGAAATAAATTGGTGAAAATATTGTACCACAATAAGAAGAAGCCTCACAAGGGCAAATCGCAAAGCCTGCATTGCCATGTGTGATGTCATAGCACTGTTCAGAGCTTCATCAACTTTCATCTATATTGACAAGAACATACATATTTCCCTTGTACTAGTTCTACATGGTGCTGACAGCTCTCTTTGGCTGGTATTCCATGACTCTAGCATCTTCAACATCTTGGGGTCTAAATGAACTCCTGTCTAAGCTTTTGCATATTCATGTGATAGCCTTTCTGAGCCTTCACACAGAGACACCCTGAAATATTCTTGGGTTCAGTAGCTTTCCTTAACCATGGAGTGAGATTCTGCAAGACTTCTTTATTCTTGTCTCCAAAGCCATAACCACTTGGCTTGAAACTGTCAAGTTTGGCTGCTCGTTGCTGGTACTGGACGTTAGCCTGTTTTATCAACTACATTAGTTTCATCTTTCTGATGTTGTTTTCCTTCACTGCTTAAGACATTATTTAATTTCCTTTATAATTTGGAAACTTAGCTGAATAGGATCTTACTTCAAGGGCACCACTCCTTATAATTTTTCCATTTAACCTCAGGTTTTCTTTAATTTTTTTAAAAATCTCTGAGCATTGAATACTTATCCATTATACTTCCTGGCACTTCTTTTCTCCTCAAACTTATACACTTTGTATTTTATCTTGCTCAACTTGTTCCTTTTCATTATGGACCTGCACAAGAGTGAACAATAGTGATCACAAAGTCAATACTGGGAAATCTTAAAATCTCCTTTGGGAGAGCCATTAATCCAAATGTGGGTCAATCTTTAATTGACCCACAACCAAATTTTTAGGACGAGGGCAAACATTATCCATATTCCTTACCATAATATGACAATAATAATCTCTAGGATACTTACTGATATTTTCCCATCTGAATCTTCTACAGTTCAAATTGCCATAAGCCGCCTTCCATGCTCCTACTAATATGGACTAGTATGCCCTGCTTAAAGGGTTCAACAGTTTTCCCCATCCCAAATCTCAAAGTCTGCATGCCACCAACAAGGGGCATGATCAGGCTTGTCACAGGAATTTCCAGTTTCCAAGAACCAAATATGTTTGAGCCAGTCTTCTTTTACTGTGAAGAAACACCCTGACCATGACAGCTATTACAAAAGCATTTAATTGAAGTTTGCTTACAGTTTCAGAGGTTTAGTTCATTGTCATCATAGAAAAGAGCATGGTGGCATGCAGGGAGATGGTGCTGGAGAAGCAGCTAAGAGTTCTACATCCATATACTCAGATATCAGGAAGAGAGACATGGTGGGCTTGAAATGGGCTTTATGTATCTGAAAGCTTATCCATAATGAAACCCTTTCTGTCAAAGCTCCACACCTCCTTTCAAATACTGATTTCAAATGGTATCGTTCCCTGGTGACCTATGAGACCAGGAAGACTATTCTCATTCAAATGACAGCAATGAGATATTGCCATGCTGTGGTCCCAATAAAGTTCATCAATAATAGAAATAATTCCCGAAGTCTAGATAGTCCATCCCTCACATATATCCATTAAGCAGCACTAGGTATAACAGAAATGGTTATTAGATTGGGACCTCCTTTTCCAACACGAGTTGTACTCTATGTGTTCCTTTTGCTTTCATAGACAATCAGTCTTTTTAGAAGACAACACTTGTACTTTAAGATTTAAAGATCATAGTTACTGTCATTTCTTTTGATAAGCTAAATTTAACGGTGTCTTCAGCAATAACAATAATTTACAAAAAAGTACCTATAGTCATGGCTACCCTTCTCTCCAGTTTGGTCCATTCTCTTGAAAAGATTTTCATAGGTGTTCTTACATTAACTCTCTACTTCTAGACCTAGTAGTTTATTCTTTGGGAAATTTCTTGAAATATGATTTTTGTAAAGAATCTTCATATTAGTTTCATACCATGACATTGAATAAACGTCTGTTGGGTCTTTACTTGAAATCCCCCAATACTACAGATATGTTGGCTGCTTAAAAATCATTTAGAACTATGATTCGAAATCCCCTGAGTTTGAATATTTATATTTGCATATTCATAATCTTTCCCAGCAAATCTTTCAATATTTCCTCACTTGATCAAACCCATTCCTAAAAGGAACATAACATATGCTCATGTTTGTTCCCTTATTATAAAATTTACTCATCTAAAAACTGTGAACTCTTCCTGTCACTTTTCTATAGGTTAGGTTGCCAGTTAGAATAAAAAATAAAGAATGGATGCTGAGCACAAAATACATGCCTCATTGCGTCCTGCCTATAGATACATTTCAGTAACAACATCATCTAATTTGCATTTTTAAGAAATATATACATGTCTGAGTCTTATGAGTTAACCTTAAAATAAAACATTTTAGCATTTTTATTTAAGTAAGCATTGTATGATCACTGAACTAACATACTTCTACCAAGCAATGCCTTAAACATTGTACAAAACCTCCTGCCTTCTGATGACCTTATACGTTGAAGATAATGATATTCAGAAAGTCAATAGGTCAATAGTAATGGAAAGTGACAAGAACACTAATGTTGATCGCATCAAATCCAAGAGGGACCTTTAAGAACTCATTAGCCCAGGAGTCAGTATGTCTGCTTTTTCCTGATTTACCTATCTGATATTTTACCCGTCTAGTTTGCTAGATAGTTAACTATTAAAGCTTGATAAAGTAGACATTTGTGTACCATATTTTCAATGGCATAAAACATAAATGAGATTGGTAACCTGGAAATTCCTAACATTAGCTTTCTAAATTATTGTGTATATCAATCAAAGTTCAATCAGTTTCAAAATAATAATATGCAATTATTTGTTCCACAGGAGTGAAATCCTTTACCATTTTAGCAGCTATTTATTTAGTCTTAGTGTTGGTATTGTATTCTCATCTGATGCTGGAGCATGAAGGGTGGGCAACTGTTAAGGGTGGGCAACTGTTAAAGGAAAAAGGAACGAAGATGTACATGGAAAACACACAAGCTGAACCTTTGAGAATGGATTGAAGGTTTTACTTACGTTAGATAGCAGAATGTTGCTAGCGTGAGTATTCTATACTGGCTGGGCATATTTGTATTGGTAGTAACCACAAACAGCTGACCCATAAAATCCATTCCAGAAAAAAAAAAAAAGGAATGTTATTTCTTCTATGAAATCCACTCAATGTTAGTTTACCATATCCACAGCATCTGTTTAAGGAAGAAAAATGCAAAAAATGTGGTATATCTACACAATGGAGTACTATTTAGCCATTAGAAACAATGAATTCATTAAATTCTTAGGCAAATGGATGGAGCTAGAGAACATCATACTAAGTGAGGTAACCCAGTCTCAAAAGATCAATCATGGTATGTACTCACTAATAAGTGGATATTAGCCTAGAAAACTGGAATACCCAAAACATAATCCACACATCAAATGAGGTACAAGAAGAACGAAGGAGTGGCCCCTGGTTCTGGAAAGACTCAGTGTAGCAGTATAGGGCAAAACCAGAACAGGGAATTGGGAAGGAGTGGGTGGGAGAACAGAGGGAGGGAAGGGGGCTTATGGGACTTTTGGGGAGTGGGGGGCTAGAAAAGGGGAAATCATTTGAAATGTAAATAAAAATATATTGAATAAAAAAGAAAGAAAAAGAAAATGGCTATAGCTTCATCTCTGTTTTCCAGATTTGTGACCTCTTGTAATAATAAAAACCTAAGAAAGTGTACTCTATAAAATAATGTCCATCTCATAAAGATAATATATTTCAAAATCTTTAGAGTTTGCCCTTTCTTCAGTTGGTGGCAATATATATCTCCTATGCCATTCTCAGTCATATAACAATCTCAGGCTATACACCTGTTAACAAAGTCACGGCTCTTCTTTCCACAATATCATTCCTCTCTGTTCAATTAATCCATACTAAGTTTTCAAAAATATCACACAAAATAAGTTTTAAAACTTGGGGCAATCTTCATTCTTCCCTTATTTTAATCCTATACCTCTGTGTTCTCAGAATATACCTATTCTGTTCCTCAATGAGTAAGATATAATGTAATGTCTTACCAGCACATTATTTTAGGTAATAAATGAATGAGAAAGTGAAAGACTCAGGACATCTGTGAACAAATACAGTCACAACAGCATAGGAAAGTTTTTTATAGCCATGTCCTTGTTTTCTGTAACTGGCCATGGTTTCATTGCTGTTGTTTATAATTGCATTTTCCACCATCTATGTTAACTCTCTTTACTCTAAAGAATATGGGGTTACCTTACTTACTGGTGCTATACATATATAAATTTAAAGATAGCATTGGCCAATTGCAGTGTAGACTGGATTTTGCTTCAGTTTTAAATTTCTTGTCACTTATGGCTATTAGAATGCTGAATAGAAGTCTAGTGGTTCTCTTGAAATACAGAAATATTCTTCCTAACCCTCATATGGGCATATTATGCATATAAAATATTCTTTGATTGTTGAGTGGTAAACCTAACCAACACTATTTCCTCATCAGTTTAACTACTGGTTTGCTAAAATGAAGTGTCTAATGAGGAGATGTAACATTATACCTCCCAGCTAAGAAAAAATACGTGTAATTGTGGAAATCCTTTTAGAACAAAAAACAACCTTGTTTTGAAGACTATAAAATTGTGGTCATGGTAAGAACAATTTGTGAGTGGATAAAGAGAAAAGAATAATAAGAAAATTTGCTTTTATTTCTTCCTCATGACTAACATATCAGTGACATAACATAACATAACATAACATAACAACATAACATAACATAACATAACATAACATAACATAACATAACATAATATAGCATTTTAGTTATGACAACTATCATGTCTTTAATGTTATTGCTATGGTGGATAAGAATAGCATCTGAATGATGCTGTATTTAGTTTTCTATGTGCAATTAGCTCTCAGGGTTATTTATTTCTTGTTTCTGGAGAGAGTTGGAGATCTCAAACTTCATTATTTAGTAAGGAATTTTAGCATTGCAATGGCAGTGAAATGCATTCAGTTTTGAGAAGTAAATCTTATTTAGCACCGTGACCTGTGTAAAAATAAAGTATCACATGATCCCAGGATCTGTATTATGTGATTTGAGCAGGGAATGGTTAGTTCTTATTGTTTCCAGAATGGTCATTCACATATCTATGGATATCACTCAAAATGCATTGGTGAGTGGAAAGCCACGTTACTGAGACTACTTTTATTTCATTTCTGCTAACATGGACAATTTGTTCACTCTGTTGAGAATCATGAATTTGGTCAACCTTTCTTCCACTTGATTGTTTCAATAGTCCCGTGTTGAGATCACATTTTAGAGATTCTTTCACTCAGGTCAAAAACCTTTATCATTGTATTTCCTGAGATGGTGCATGCATAGCTATTTCCTTTTCTTTTCCCATTTTTTTGTGTACTTTTGGATAACATTCATTTAACATGAATAATTATCTGTGACGGAGCTGAAGTGCAAGACTGCTGAGAGAAGGTGATGAAACAGAAAAAAAAATGCTACACGTCCTTCTTCAATAACTTGTTTATGTTTTAGTACCTCCTTCTATGAACCTCCTGAATCACCATATTTGTATTTGATGGAAGGTATTATTTGATGTATGTATCAGAGTGTACAACAGAGTTTTTGTTTAAGTACTCTATTCAGATTCTTTTCTCAACCATAATCAAACTCATTTTTACATTTTTTTTTATAATTTTTACAATATGTTTTCCTTTACTAAGTCAACAGGTAGCCATATTTCTCAAGCAGAAAACACTTATCCACAGGGCCAAAGCTTTACATTGATACATGGAATCTTTGCAGTGACTGACCAAAGCTAAAAATAGACTTCCTAATGCCTAACACTTTCCTGTCTCTAAGGCTGCTGAGTCACTTTGTAACAGTGGTGGGCAAATTGCATGGTAACTCAGACATGTTAAACAATTTATTTTATTTCATCCACCATTCAGAATGTTAGTGTTTAGAAAAATTAAAAAAGTATGTTACGATAGTACCATTAAATTAGTAAAAAAAAAAAAAGGTAGTTATAATTTTTGAATTGAGAAAGTGACACACCCATATTTGAGTGTTCTAGCCTTAAAGTCCAGATACATGCATCTATGCTTATCTTTATAAAGAATATTTAAATGCACTTCCAAAAGATGGAATCATGTGAATTTCTCAGATGTAGTAGTAGGCCATAGAATATCTGGCATTTATGTGTCTTATAAATAGTCCATGATTAGTTGCTAGTTCAAATTTATCAGATCATCAATTATATTGATAGGCTGAATTTTGAAAAGGAAACACAAAAAAGATTTTTTTAATACTAAATTGTGACAGAGATAATGAATTTTCATAATCCTAGCACAGTGAAATAGATACATTTTTCAGGAATACTGCTCATTTTGACAGTTGATATTAAGTTTAAGTTAAATGAATTCAGATACAATTAACTACACACCAGGTATCAAGAGGCATACTAGGATCTCCACACAACAAAACCATGTCTTATATAGGAGCTGCAAGTTAACTCACTGCAATACACCTTTGAAAAACCTACTATTACACTTTATGACCCATCTTCTGCTTAGGCCATTGAGAAACATGTTGAAATGGTAGTAAATACCACACCTTTGGACTTTCCTATTCATATCAACAATGTATATCTGTAAAATCCCTGTAGAATGTAGTTTTAGCATTTTTGTAGATAGAAAGATGCTTTGGTGAATCCCATATGCTGTTCCCACTTTAACAGTTCTCTTTGTAGAGAAGATAGTATCACAAAGGGAGTCATCTCCAGTTTCAGAATGAAGCTCACAACACAGAATTATGGATTTCAGACTAAGAAGCTAATCAAAAAGCAAGTTCAGAGGATCACCATGAACCTCCAATCACCAGTTTTCTTCCTTAGGCCCTTATTCGATCAGTAGAGTACCATAGTGTATTGTGTTTCAAAAGCTCATATCAGTTCAAATAAGTTGTCAAATAAACATTGAAAAATCATTCATTTTCTTCTTTATTCCCCCCCCCCTGTGAAATGTGACATGTGTCTTTAAAAGAGAAGACTATGAGGTAGAATAAGCATTTGAAAGAGTTCCAGGGTTTTCCCTTAAGCCTTCTATGGCTTTGAGAGGGCCATGGGTCACTTGCTGCACCAAATTCATTTTGTTTTTGTTCTTCAGTACAAATGATGGTATCATAATTCTATGCCATTGTACCAAGCTTTATGCTCTTGGTTAAACTGACTCACGACCTTGGCCCTCTGTTGATTATTTGAAGTTATACGCTATTTGAGAGCTCAACTTGAAATTATAATTTATACAAGAAAAAATAAATGCAAACAATGTCTAAATTTTTAGGGTAATTATATTTCCAAATCTCTGTCACAAGTTGAAAATGTTACAGGAAATATGCATTTAATACCTTATACCTACTGTCTAACAAATCTTAAATTTGCTTACTATTGGTTAAAAATCATCTAACAGCACCTGATATAACTGACTCCTGAGAGGCTCTGCCAGAGCCTGACAAATACAGAGGTACATGCTCGCAGCCAACCATTGGACTGAGCACAGGGTCCTTAATGGAGCATTTAGAGAAAGGAATGAAGGAGCTGAAGGTCTTTGCAACCCTATAGGAGAAACAACAATATCACCCAACCAGAACCCCCAAAGTTCTCAGAGACTAAATGACCAATCAAAGAGTACACATGGAGGGACCCATGACTCCATCTGCATATGTAGGATAGGATGACCTTGTTGGGCATCAATGGGAGAAGAGGCCTTTGGTCCTGTGAAGGTTCAATGCCCCATTGTAGGAGAATGTGAGGACAGGGAGGCAGGAATATGTGGGTGGGTGGGGGCACACCCTCAGAGAAGCAGGGGGAGGAGGGACAGAATAGGGGTTTCTGAGAGAGAAACCTGGAAAGGGGATAAAAATTGAAATGCAAATAAAGAAAATATCCAATTAAAATTTTGTAAAAAGATAAAACCATAATGTTCCTCTTGCAAAAGACAGTATGACATATACCAAGTTCTTTCCTCAAGCACACACAAAATGATATAAAAATTAATAATGACTTAGAATGATAACCCCTACACTCATACTCAGACTCCAAATAGTCTGAGAGATAATAATCACATGTTAGCAAAGAACAATAAGTAATTACTCAAAATGCACTATTTAAAAAAAAAACACACAAACTCATACAACTGAGGGACCTCCCCACGTAAGGATCCATCCCATCTGTAGACACCAAAACCAGATGCTATTACTGATTCCAAGAAGCACTTGTTGAGAGGAGCCTAATATAGCAGTCCTCTGAGTGGCTATGTCAGCACCTGAACAACGCAGATGGCGATACTCATAGCCAACCATCTGACTGAGCCCAAGGACCACAGGAAAGAGATGCAGAAGGACCGAAGGAGCTGAAGGAGATTGTAACCCCATTGGAAGAACAACAATTAAAAAAAATCATGTAACCCCAAAACCTGTTGTATAATCATGTTGGTTAACTCCGCAAGTTTTTTTTTTTTAAACTCTTCTAAAATGGCCAGAATTCTGGGTATGAAAAGACAGGCTTGTACTTAAAAGCACCCAGTGCTCTTACCTTGAACCCGAAATAAGCTCTCGGCATATAAAGCAGGTCACAGCTGTCTGTAAATCCAGCTCCAAGAAATACAATCCACCCTTCTGTACAGTGCAAGACCTGTATACATTTGTACATACCTACTCACAGCAACAACAACAAAAAAAGGAATTAGAAAATTTTCATAATTCATGGAGATCTAATTTAATGGTAAGAAACACAATGATTCAGATCTACAAATTTTTCTAAAAATTAATACCTAATATTAAATGCTAGAACATTTTTTGGAATAAAAATGTCTTTGTTTTCTTTTAGAAGTTGTTATTTGGCCTCTGTCTGAGCAGAAGGCTTTGCATGGATGTTTTCTGTGTCAATTAGAAGAGTATTTTTAGTAGATATTTGTTCTGCTAGAAACCCACTGAGACTCAGATTTACTCTCTTCAAGATTTAAAAAAAAAAATTGTGAGAAGATGGAATGTGGAATGTAGTTTTTGCTTTACTAATGTCACTGCTACAGGATTTAATTTTTTGTGTTTATGTCCAAAGTATTATTTATTAAATCATCAGAATTAATGACTTTCATCTCTTAGCACTACACAGATAAACACACACAGAGAGATTTAGTGAGAACAAAAATAATCATAGTCATATTAGTATTTAATGTGAAGAAATATTAATCGTGTAAATGAAGTTCAAAATTTGTAAACTTTTGGGTGAAGTCAGGTCTCCAAGTTTCTTCCCATTTGAAAATAGTTTTCTTTCAGTTTCTCTTACATGTTTCTCTGTCATGATTATATTTAAATTATCTTGAGGATTACACATTCCAAAATAAGGAATAATTTTCAGTATGCACTATCATAAAATCACTTGTCATAGTAATCTTCATTAAAAAAACAAACAAAAATAAAAGCCAATTCTCTTTTTCTTTCTAATGCCTTTCTCTGAGACACATTAATGCTAGAAAGATCATTAATGTAACTTAAGAAGATCTAGCATGTAACTTTTAGACATCAGCTCATGCCTCAATCCTTCCTTCACCCATATCCTGGATAGATAAGGCTTTTTGATTTCTCAGAGGTATGTCCTCTCAGGTGTCTTCTCTGCACACAGAGTGGTCCGGTCCTGCTCAGATTTAATCAATATATCCATCTGATTGTAGGTCATCTCTTGAGCCTCAAAGAATAACTCAGGCTAAAGTATATGATACTTTATTACTCACAGCAGGAGGTTTCATGTCCATGAAAAATAGTCATCTTAGAATAATTGCAAAATTTACTGAAAGGTCATCTTTTATGTGCTTGCTTGCTTTCTTCTTGGAACTCGATACTCCTTGATTGGGTGATTGATTTATATAATAAACTCTCTGACCTTATAACTTGCAACACAATCTCGTCAGTGCACTCGGTTATAAATGAACACAGTATTAGTACCTTGAGACTAAAATGCCAGAATCTTCCACATATATTTGCTAACATGTTTCTCAATTTATCATTTTAATTTTGCTATTTACACTTGGTGAAATATAACCATTCTACCTAAGAAATTATTTGTGTAAATACTTATTCTTCTAAATATATTTTGTAACTGTTTATATAATACTTTTATAATAGATATACTTCTATTTTCAAGGCAGACATATAGTATTGGATAAATTCTTCAATTTTGTTTTAATTTAAATTCTTGAGTCAATTATAGTGTGATATAAGAGCTTCATGTTATAAAACAATAATTAACATCTCTGTATATTTGTACATCTGAATGATATATTTTGTTGCACCTGTTTTATATATTATCACAGACATATATTATAAAATATTATATAGTCACTTGGATAAATAGATAAGTATCAGATATTTTACATGTTACTGAAAATAGTTGGGAAATATCTAGAAAAGTGAGCTTACATCTTAGATTCCAAGATTTGAAAAATAGAAGTTTCCATCATTTATTAAATAAGAGGCCAGTCTGAACTACAAGACTCTGTCTCACCAAAATAAAAATTGCATAGTGCATTGACATTTAAAACTGGGAATCTTGGATAATAGGGGAATCATAGGAATAGCATAGTGAGTGAGCCTCGGGTAAGAACCATGAACATAATCTTAAAAGAATTAATGGAGAATTGGTGTTTGCCAGCATTATATTTATATTCTATTCAGAATTACTACCCCAAACTATGCTCTTATCTCTCATATTTGGAGTGAGTAGTTTTGTGGTGAGAAAGCTTAATTTGCCCAAAGTAGGAAATTCTAACATTAGGATACATTTTCCCCTTTATAAGTAGCACCTGTAATGTGCACCAGTGAAATGCCAGGGTACTCAAGAGAAGAAAGAGCATAGAATATTTAATACAGATGTTTTCAGGAGATATACAAAGGCTGGCAGCACCATGAAATTGCATTGATAACAATTGGTAGGATGAGCATTTGGGCTCTGCTCTTAATATCTTCATATTAACCATCTGGCCATTGACTGTTAAGGGCTACATCCAAACCTGTAGGTGACTGAAAAAATTAATAGCAGCAGTAAGATGAAGACAAGCTTTTGAGGGGGGATTTGGGCATGTGTTCCCTTTGTTTAGGAAATGTGTTTAAACTCCACCAAAAGATAACCATGGAATGAGAACTAAAGAAGTATAAACCATTCTAGTTATTTGGATTTATGTGTGCAGAAGAGAAAGATTAGTTAGCCTGAGGACAAATTAAATGATGGCATAACACATTCTTGGAATTGCAGCTGTTTGGGTAGAGACAATAGATAACAATAATATGTTCATTTCTAGGTGATAATTATTCCTCATTATATTTATTCCAGGGTGATGTAGGGGGAAGCAGAAGACAAATGATCAATCAATACCCTGGGTGAATTAAAGACAAAATATGGTTTCTATGAGGAAGCATATTGATATTCCACAAAGACACAAAAGCCCACAGATGAACAAGAACACAGGTTACATACAGTTAGATACATGTATATATACATCTATAGACATATATATGTAAGCATATATGTGTGTCCATTTATGTTCTGTTGTTTTGCAGATTTAGAACTTTGGTGATCCCTATAGATATATTTTATGAAATAAATTATACTCTATTTTTTAATTTAATTTTTGTTTTACTTATTTACTTTACATCCAGCTCACTTGCCCCTCCTTGTCACCCTCTTCCACAAACTTTCCCCCATTTCCCCTCCTCTTCTCCTCTGAGTGAGTGGGGTCCCCTGGTGTATTCCTACCCTGACACTTCAAGTCTCTGTGAGGCTAGACATTTCCTCTCCCTCTGAAACCAGACAAGGCAGCCCAGCTATGGATGTCTACATATGTCTGAGTCAGCTGATGGGTGGAGCCTCTTAGAGGACAACATGCTCTTGTCAGCAAGCATAACAGACTATCATTAATAGGGTTAGGGCTTGATGCTTGCCTTCAAGTTAGGACAGCTATTGGTTGCTTATTCCTCTGATCTGCTCCCTCCCCCTAGCCTGCATTTCTGCAGACAGGATAAATTTGGGGTTTAATGCTTTGTGGGTTGCTTGGACTCTCTATTGCTCTTCCTGGGTGAGGTAACCCAGTCCCTAGAGGACATGCATAGTATGTACTCAATTATAAGTGGATATTAGCCATAAAATCCAGATGCTATACTACAGTACACAGACCCAAAGAAATTAAACAAGAAGGAAGGCCCAGGGAAGAAGCTAGAATCTCATTAAGAAGAGGGAATAAAATAATTATAGGACAAATAACAAGGGAGGGAACTGATAGGGAGAGGGAATGGGAAGGGGAATAGAAGGTTGATGACCAGGTGTAGGGAAGAGCAGGAGAGATGGCCAGATGGTCATGAAAATAAATCAAAATATGCAACTATTGTAGAGAGTAAGGGGGTTGGGGGATCACCAGGATGAGAGAGAGAGATCTGGGATTAGGGAGGCATCCAAGAATCAATGGGGGTGACTTTAGCAGTGACACACAGCACTGGGAATATAGAGTCAGAAGAGGCCACTTCCTGTTACCAGGCAGGAACCCTATAGATGTTTCAAATATATTTACTTACATGAAAAGATTGCAATGTAACAATAACTAGGAAATAATTCTCATCAGTTATGGAAAGTGGAAACTCTGGGCAACTAACAAGCAGCCTGGCAGGCATGAGATATGAATATTCTAGTCTGTGTTCATAGGTAGCCTGAGATAGAATTCCTGTGTCTGTTCAGGAGCACTTCAGCTTATCATTGAGACCAAATTGTAGTATGAAAGATAATCTTTATTCAAATTTATTATAACCTTAATGTTTGTCTTGTCTCAAAAGCACACCCTTATAGCAGCATTTAAGTATATCTGACAACTAAAGGAAGTGCTATAACCACTGATTAATTATATTGATATTAATTAATATTAATTAAGTTTATTAATAATGTTAACCTATCTGAGACCTTTATCAGAAGTATCTTTAGGTACTTACACTTTTCCCCATTTATATCTGTTATCCAAATATCATGTGTACATATATTAAAATTCTGATAAGGTTTAATATATAAAGAAAATTATATTTTAAACCCACCTTGTTATTGTGGAATTTTTAATACCTTTCATGCTGGAAATTATATATATTATTTAAGTTTGCCTTACAGTTGGTAATGTTGCTATATATCTGTTAAATCAGAGTAAATCTTTAATACATTTTGATAAACTAAGAATTTCTAATTTTCTTTTTTTATTGTTATTTTTTTTATTCGATATAATTTATTTACATTTCAAATGATTTCCCCTTTTCTAGCCTCCCCCCCTCCCCGAAAGTCCCGTAAGCCCCCTTCTCTTCCCCTGTCCTCCCTCCCACCCCTTCCCAGTTCCCCGTTCTGGTTTTGCCAAATACTGTTTCACTGAGTCTTTCCAGAACCAGGGACCACTCCTGCTTTCTTCTTGTATCTCATTTGATGTGTGGATTATGTACAATAAATTTCAGTTGAATTTGCAGAATTCTGTCCTTTTTTTTTTTATTTTTTATTTTTTCGAGACAGGGTTGCTCTGTGTAGCCCTGGCTGTCCTGGAACTCACTTGTAAACCAGGCTGGCCTCGAACTCAGAAATCCTCCTGCCTCTGCCTCCCAGAGTGCTGGGATTACAGGCGTGCACCACCACCACCCGGCTGATAACTTATTTTGTTTGTGTTTATTAAAACACCTTTGAATACAGCCTTTACAAGTTTTGCTATAAAATGAATTCTATGATTAAAATAAAACAATATAGGTTTTAATTGTAATATACTCTACTTTGCAATTGAAAGTCTATTGGTTTAAAATCTCCTAGTAGATAGGAAACATCTCATCCTTACTAAGTTAAGGGAAAATGCATAACACAACATATCTTTTACACTCCAGTACATTTCTAGAATGTTGTGTCTTTGATTATGAGTAAAATGTCTGAACTATATTCACTCGTCATTTCTGTGTATGTATTTCTTGCTACAATTGGAGCCTAAGTATCAGAGGATTCTTTGCAAATTCATGGTGTTTTCTTACCTCTATTTTCTTCTCCTATTAATATATTCTCTATGGACTGCAAGACTTACTATGCTTCTTCCTGCATACATTATAGACATAGTTTAATCTGTAGTATTCTTTTACTGTAGATTTTTCTTTTCTTCTATGCTTCCATAAGGAAAATTTCCCATTTAATTCAGGCATACCTCTAAGGCACATTCATACTACCATGATATGTTTATACTCACATTATTTTCTCATTTATTTTAATTTCAGAACTAGATATTATAGAACTAATCTCCAAAGAAGTGTGTATTATTTTAAATGTATGACTAACATGTGACCATTTGAACACTAGCACCATGATTATTCTGCAATAATAACTCTAAGTGTAATAACATAGTGTGGAATATTTCCAGCTTTTAGAGAAGTACTCACATAAGAAGATGCAAACAAACATTGTTAATATTGAAGTTCTTATGACAAAACATGTTATACTTTAGCGTATTCTGCATGAGGACAGACAATATAGAGTGAATAATTTATTTATATAATTTAGTATATTTGTTTCTATTTTTCCAGATTGTGTTGATTCTTGCCACTAATTTTTAGAGAGTTGGCTTGCAGCAATTTAATTTAATTGACTTGAGAGATTTAATAGGAAAATATTGATGTACTCTATGAAGTATTTGAATATAAATGGCCAGCTATACTATAAGCTTCTTAACAGGAACTGTTTCTTAGATATTAGCAATATATAGTTCAATACTTTACATATACAAGATAGTTAATGAAAATACACAAAATATGGAACAAATGAGTGTATGCTCAATTGACATGTCAGCACCATAAACAAATACTTATACAAATAAAACATCTGAATTCATAATGTGTTTAATGTGTCTAGAAGATTTTTTTTTAATTTTTTTTTATTCGATATAATTTATTTACATTTCAAATGATTTCCCCTTTTCTAGCCCCCCCACTCCCCGAAAGTCCTGTAAGCCCCCTTCTCTTCCCCTGTCCTCCCATCCACCCCTTCCCACTTCCCCTTTCTGGTTTTGCTGAATACTGTTTCACTGAGTCTTTCCAGAACCAGGGGCCACTCCTCCTTTCTTCTTGTACCTCATTTGATGTGTGGATTATGTTTTGGGTATTCCAGTTTTCTAGATTAATATCCACTTATTAGTGAGTGCATACCATGATTCACCTTTTGAGTCTGGGTTACCTCACTGAGTATGATATTCTCTAGCTCCATCCATTTGCCTAAGAATTTTATGAATTCATTGTTTCTAATGGCTGAATAGTACTCCATTGTGTAGATATACCACATTTTTTGCATCCACTCTTCTGTTGAGGGATACCTGGGTTCTTTCCAGCATCTGGCAATTATAAATAGGGCTGCTATGAACATAGTAGAACATGTATCCTTATTACATGGTGGGGAGTCTTCTGGGTATATGGCCAGGAGTGGTATAGCAGGATCTTCTGGAAGTGAGGTGCCCAGTTTTCGGAGGAACCGCCAGACTGATTTCCAGAGTGGTTGTACCAATTTGCAACCCCACCAGCAGTGGAGGAGTGTTCCTCTTTCTACACACCCTCTCCAACACCTGCTGTCTCCTGAATTTTTAATCTTAGCCATTCTGTCTGGTGTAAGACGAAATCTTAGGGTTGTTTTGATTTGCATTTCCCTAATGACTAATGAAGTTGAGCATTTTTTAAGATGCTTCTCCGCCATCCGAAGTTCTTCAGGTGAGAATTCTTTGTTTAACTCTGTACCCCATTTTTTAATAGGGTTGTTTGGTTTTCTGGAGTCTAACTTCTTGAGTTCTTTATATATGTTGGATATTAGCCCTCTATCTGATGTAGGATTGGTGAAGATCTTTTCCCAATTTGTTGGTTGCCGATTTGTCCTCTTGATGGTGTCCTTTGCCTTACAGAAACTTTGTAATTTTATGAGGTCCCATTTGTCAATTCTTGCTCTTAGAGCATACGCTATTGGTGTTCTGTTCAGAAACTTTCTCCCTGTACCGATGTCCTCAAGAAGACCTCAAAAAATGGGAAAACCTCCCATGCTCATGGATCGGTAGAATCAATATAGTTAAAATGGCCATTTTGCCTAAAGCACTATACAGATTCAATGCAATACCCATCAAAATCCCAACTCAATTCTTCACAGAGTTAGAAAGAGCAATTATCAAATTCATCTGGAACAACAAAAAACCCAGGATAGCTAAAACTATTCTCAGCAACAAAAGAAAATCTGGGGGAATCAGTATCCCTGATCTCAAGCAATACTACAGAGCAATAGTGTTAAAAACTGCATGGTATTGGTACAGTGACAGACAGGAGGATCAATGGAACAGGATTGAAGATCCAGAAATGAACCCACACACCTATGGCCACTTGATCCTCGACAAAGAGGCTGAAAACATCCAATGGAAAAAAGATAGCCTTTTCAACAAATGGTGCTGGCTCAACTGGAGGTCAGCATGCAGAAGAATGCGAATTGATCCATCCTTGTCTCCTTGTACTAAGCTCAAATCCAAATGGATCAACGACCTCCACATAAAGCCAGACACTCTGAAGCTAATAGAAAAGAAACTGGGGAAGACCCTAGAAGAAATATTTTATTGTTTTAACTCTTTATGTATATATTTAAATAACACACAATGAAGGTCTGTAGTAGATCTAGTTCATCTTTAAGGAGTTGGATACTATGTCTATGATTATGTGTATATGGATTAAAATTCAAAATGAAATTCTGTTTCTATTTACAAGAAATAATGAATCTGAAACAATTTTATTATTGACTTAGCTGAGGTTTGAATTATGTAAATAAGACTTTCCTTAATTAAAGAAAAGTATCTGATGACTTTTACTATGATAGTAGTAGTAATTCCATAATTACAGAAATACCATCAAAATTATTATGTAAAAGAATTCATGTTTTTAAATTAAAAGTACTTCTTTGACTCTCCTTGGAAAATTCATAGGCATTCTGTAAGTCACATCTGGAAGACAAAAGCTTAAATCCTTGTTTAGGGAAGGAAGTGAAAACCTGTTTAAGCAAACCTAATATAAAACAAACAAACAAACAATAAACAAAAAACAAACCCAAAACAACAAAGCAAAACAAAACCAGATATGAACTCAAATAACTACTTGTTATTTCATTACTTTCTTTTAATTATTCACACACACACATACGCACACACACACACACACAGAGAGAGAGAGAGAGGGAGAGAGAGAGAGAGAGAGAGAGAGAGAGAGAGAGAGAGATCTAACTTCTTAAAGATAAACAAATCTAGAATAGGTATTCCTGTTTTATAGGAATATAACAGTGGAAATCATTTGGAATATAAACAAAGAATATAGAAAATAAAAATATTAAAATGAAAAAAAAAGAATATAACAGTCATTTGCTTCTTCCATTTCTGAAAACAACTACTGTGCTTTCTATTTCTGTAGATTAACTTCTCCTAAAAGGTTTTACATGTTGTATGTGTCAGTAGTGTGCCATTTTGTCCTAATTTATTATAATAAGGATAAGCTACCTTTACATACAAATTGTTAAAGAAACATTTGTAATAGATTAGAAAAGACTGGCCTAGATGCTACTATGAATACCTAAGAGCAAAGATTTGAGGTTAAGATGGTTTTTATTCTTGACATAAAGATAACAGTTTTCCAAAGTGTAATATATTTAATGTAGTTCATCCTTGGTACATAATGATTCCATTTGATTCTATGGCCCTTGATGCATGAAATGATCGATCCTCGTGTTAGATGTTTCAGATAATTAGATACATATTATTTGTCACAATGTACAATCCCCTGAGAAGGGAGTGTCAATAAGAGATAGGTTGAGTTTGCCTGTGGACATGTCTGTGACACAGGATTAGTTACCTTAAGTGATTTAGGAAAGCACGGATGATTGTGGGTGTCACTAATTCCTACACATGAGCTTCTTGACTGTACAAATGTGGACAAGTCACACAGAGAACATGCAAGCAAGAGAACATGTAGGCCTTCATTCCTCCTCTTTTCTGTGGATATGAATGCGACCAGTTGCCTATGTTATGATAGACTATAACCTAAAAGTATGATTTAATAAACTCTTTCTTGCAAAGTCTGCTTTGTTCGGGTCTTTAGTTATAAAAGAGAAATGGATCAAAATTGTTATTCAGTTGTTGAGTCATATATTACAGGATTAATGTATATTTTACAGAACAAATGCTCATATTTACTGACTATTCAAATATTATGTGTTTCATGTTTCTTGATCCTTGTGGCCATATGTTTACATGTAGTTACATGTGCATGAGAAGGTCACAAATTGAACTTTAATATCTTCTAGAGTTTCTCTACACATTATGTTTTGAGATAGGGCCTCTAATTTATCTTGATGAATCGGACTAGATTAGATAGACACCACCTCCAGTTCTTATATTGTAAGAAGTCATGTACTTGCTTTGTCTGGTAGGTGCTAAAAATATGAACTGAGATCCTCACATGGTAGAGCAAGCACATTCTGATGGAGCCATCTCCCAAGCCCTATGTATTGTGCTTTATAATCCTCTTTACTTTCATAGTGTATAAGCATTTTATTTGGTTATCACTGTTACTCAAAACACATACATGGCAATTTTGTATGTAACATTCTATAAAGAATTTTTTGTAGTTTTATTTTTTTCAAAGTATAAACATTAAGCTGCTTATTGTGGTGCATAGCAACTGAAGGGCATTTAGAGTTATGGACCAGTCTCATCTACATAGGGAATTCCAGTTCAACTAAGGCTATATAATGAGGCTAGTCCCAAAATTTAATATATATCATACTAATATATTATTTGTCATGTTACTATATTATATATGACTATATAATAATGTATAATTGTGTATACTAATTAATCATATTTATATATTTTCTATTTTTTGTATTTTTTTAAATTTCATTTGATATATTTTTTTATTTACATTGCAAATGATTTCCCCTTTTCTGGGTCCCCACTCCCCGCAAGTCCCATAAGCCTTCTTCCATCCCCCTATTCTTCCACCCCTTCCCAATTCTCTGTTTTGGAATTCCTCTATACTCTTGCACTGAGTCTTCCAGAACAAGGGGCCACTCCTCCATTCTTTTTGGACATCATTTAATTTGTGGATTATGTCCTGGGTATTCAAAGTTTCTAGGCTAATATCCACTTATCAGTGAGTGCATACCATGATTGATCTTTTGAGACTGGGTTACCTCACTTAGTATGATGTTCTCCAGCTCCATCCATTTGTCTAAGAATTTCATGAATTCATTGTTTCTAATGGCCGAATAGTACTCCATTGTGTAAATATACCACACAGTAGCTTCTGGCTACTACAAATAGGGCTGCTATGAACATAGTGGAGCATGTGTCCTTATTGTATGCTGAAGAATCCTCTGGATATATGCCCAGTAGTGGTATAAGTAGTGACATTCCCAGTTTTCTGAGGAATCGCCAGACTGATTTCCAAAGCGGTTGCACCATCTTGCAATCCCACCAGCAGTGGAGGAGTGTTCCTCTTTCTCCACATCCTCGCCAACACCTGCTGTCTCCTGAGTTTTTGACCTTAGCCATTCTGACTAGTGTGAGGTGAAATCTCAGGGTTGTTTTGATTTGCATTTCCCTAATGATTAATGATGTTGAACATTTCTTAAGGTGTTTCTCAGCTCTCTGAAGTTCTTCATGTGAAAATTCTTTGTTTAGCTCTGTACCCCTCTTTTTAATGGGGTTATTTGGATCTCTGGGTTCTACTTTCTTGAGTTCTTTGTATATATTAGATATTAGCCCTCTGTCGGATTTAGGGTTGGTGAAGATCCTTTCCCAGTCTGTTGGTTGACATTTTGTCCTTTTGACGGTATCCTTTGCCCTACAGAAACTTTGTAGTTTTATGAGGTCTCATTTGTCAATTCTTGATCTTAGAGCATAAGCTATTGGTGTTCTATTCAGGAACTTTTCCCCTGTGCCCATGTCCTCCAGGGTCTTCCCCAGTTTTTTTTCAATTAGTTTCAGTGTGTTAGGTTTTATGTGGAGGTCCTTGATCCATTTGGAGTTGACCTTGGTACAAGGAGATAAGAATGGATAGATGCGCATTCTTCTGCATGCTGACCTCCAATTGAACCAGCACCATTTGTTGAAAAGGCTATCTTTTTTCCACTGGATGCTTTCAGCCCCTTTGTCGAAGACCAAGTGCCCATAGGTGTGTTGGTTCATTTCTGGGTCTTCAATCCTATTCCATTGATCTGCTTGCCTGATATTGTACTAATACCATGTATTTTTTATCACTATTGCTCTGTAGTAGAGTTTAAAGTCTGGGATATTGAATCTCCCGGAACTTCTTTTACTGTTGAGAATAGTTTTAGCTATCCTGGGTCTTTTGTTATTCCAGATGAATTTGAGAATTTTTCTTTCTAGCTCTATGAAGAACTGGGTTGGGATTTTTATGGGAATAGCATTGAATCTGTAGATTGCCTTTGGCAAGATGGCCATTTTAACTATATTAATTCTGCCAATCCACGAGAATGGAAGGTTTTTCCATTTTCTGAGATCTTCTTCGATTTCCTTCTTCAGAGATCTGAAGTTCTTGTCATATAGGTGTTTCACTTGTTTGGTTAGAGTCACCCAAGATACTTTATGCTGTTTGTAGCTATTGTGAAGGGGGTCATTTCCCTAATTTCTTTCTTTGTGCTGTTTGTAGCTATTGTGAAGGGGGTCATTTCCCTAATTTCTTTCTCAGTCTGCTTATCCTTTGAATATATAAAGTCTACTGATTTGCTTGCGTTGATTTTGTAGCCAGCCACTTTGCTGAAGTTGTTTATCAGCTGTAGGAGTTCTCTAGTAGAGTTTTTAGGGTCACTTAAGTATATGATCATATCATCTGCAAATAGTGATAATTTGACTTCTTCCTTTCCAATTTGTATCCCTTTGACTTCCTTCTGTTGTCTAATTGCTCTAGCTAGGACTTCAAGAACTATATTGAAAAGATATGGAGAGAGGGGGCAGCCTTGTCTAGTCCCTGATTTTAGTGGGATTGCTTCAAGTTTCTCTCCATTTAGTTTGATGTTGGCTACCGGTTTGCTGTATATTGCTTTTACTATGTTTAGATATGGGCCTTGAATTCCTGTCCTTTCCAAGACTTTTAGCATGAAAGGATGCTGAATTTTGTCAAATGCTTTTTCAGCATCTAATGAAATTATCATGTGGTTTTTTTCTTTGAGTTTGTTTATGTAGTGGATAGCATTTATGGATTTCCTTATATTGAACCATCCCTGCATCCCTGGGATGAAGCCTACTTGATCATGGTGAATGATCGTTTTGATGTGTTCTTGGATTCGGTGGGCAAGAATTTTATTTAGTATTTTTGCATCAATATTCATAAGGGAAATTGGACTGAAATTCTCTTTCTTAGTTGGATCTTTGTGTGGTTTTGGTATCAGCGTAATAGTGGCTTTGAAGAAGGAGTTGGGTAGTGTTCCTTCTGTTTCAATTTGGTGGAAAAATTTGAAGAGTGTTGGTGTTAAGTCTTCTTTGAAGGTCTGATAAAATTCTGCACTGAAACCATCTGGTACTGTGCTTTTTTTGGTCGTAAGCCTATCTATGACCCCTTCTATTTGGTTAGGGGTTATGGGTCTGTTTAGATGGTCTATTTGATCCTGGTTTAATTTTGGTAATTGGTATCTGTCTAAGAAAATGTCCATTTCCTCCAGATTCTCCAGTTGTGTTGAGTACAGGTTTTTGGAGTAGGATCTGATGATTTTTTTGAATTTCCTCAGTTTCTGTTGTGATATCTCCTTTTCATTTCTAATTTTGTTAATTTGGATACTTTCTCTGTGCCCTTTGGTTAGTCTGGCTAAGGGTTTATCTATCTTGTTGAGTTTTTCAAAGAACAAGCTTTTGGTCTTGTTGATTCTTTGTATGGTTCTCTTGGTTTCTACTTGATTGATTTCAGCCCTGAGTTTGATGATTTCCTGTCTTCTCCTCCTCCTGGGTGAATTAGCTTCTTCTTGTTCCAGGGTTTTCAGCTGTTTCGTTAATCTTCTAGTGTAAGCTCTCTCGAATTTCTTTTTGAAGGCACTCAAAGCAATGAGTTTTCCTCTTACCACTGTTTTCATTGTGTCCCATAAATTTGTGTATGTTGTGCCTTCATTTTCATTAAATTCTAAGAAATCTTTGATTTCTTTCTTTATTTCTTTCTTGACCAAGGTATCATTGAGTAGAGTATTATTCAGTTTCCATGTGTATGTGGGCTTTCTGTTGTTTTTACTGTTACTAAAGACCACTTTTACTCCATAGTGATTTGATAGGACGCATGGGATTATTTCAATCTTCTTATATTTGTTGAATTCTGTCTTGTGACCAACTATATGATCTATTTTGGAGAAGGTACCATGAGGTGCTAAGAAAAAGGTATATTCTTTTGCTTTGGGATAAAAAGTTCTCTATATATCTGTTAACTCCAATTGGTTCAAAGCTTCAATTAGTTTCATTGTCTCCCTGTTTAGTTTCTGTTTTCCTGATCGGTCCATTGGTGAAAGTGGAGTGTTGAAGTCACCCACAATTATTGTGTTAGGTGCAATGTGTACTTTGAGCTTTAGTAAAGTTCCTTTTATGAATGACTGCACCCTTGTATTTAGGGCATAGATGTTCAGGATTGAGAGTTCTTCTTGTTGGATTTTTCCTTTGACCAGCAAGTAGTGACCTTCCATGTCTCTTTTGATGACATTAGGTTGAAAGTCAATTTATCTGAAATTAGAATGGTGACTCCGGCTTGTTTCCTGGGACCATTTGCTTGTAGAATTGTCTTCCAGCCTTTTACTCTAAGGTAGTGTTTGTCTTTGACCCTGAGGTGTGTTTCCTGTAAGCAGCAAATGTAGGGTCCTGTTTACATAACCAGTCTGTTAGTCTATGTCTTTTTATTGGGGAATTGAGTCCATTGATGTTAAGAGATATCAAGGAGTAGTGGTTATTGCTTCCTAACATTTTTGATTTTAATTTTATACGTGTGTGGTTATCCTCTTTGGGTTTGATGAAAGAAGTTTAATATCCTGCTCTTGCCAGGGTATAGTTTCCCTCGTTGTACTGGTGCTTTCCCCCTATTATCCTTTGTAGGCCTGGGTTTGTAGAAAGATATTGTGTAAATTTGGTTTTGTCATGGAATATCTTGGTTTCTCCATCTATAGTAATTGAGAGTTTCGCTGGGTATAGTAGTCTCAGCAGGCATTTGTGTTCTGTTAGAGTCTGCATGAGCTCCGCTCAGGATCTTCTAGCTTTCATGGTCTCTGGTGAGAAATCTGGTGTAATTCTGATAGGTCATCCTTTATATGTTACTTGCCCTTTTTCTCTTACTGCCCTACGTATTCTTTCTTTGTTTAGTACATTTGGGGTTTTGATTATTATGTGATGGGAGGTATTTCTGTTCTGGTCCAGTCTGTTTGGAGTTCTGTAGGCTTCTTGTATAATCATGTGCATCTCTGTCTTTAGGTTAGGGAAGTTTTCTTCCATAATTTTGTTGAAGATATTTGCTGGCCCTTTAAGTTGTAAATCTTCACTCTCATCAATACCTATGATCCTACCTAGATTTGGCTTTCTCATTGTGTCCTGGATTTCCTGGATATTTTGGGTTACAAGTTTTTGCATTTTGCATTTTCTTTTTTTTTTATTATTCGATATAATTTATTTACATTTCAAATGATTTCCCTTTTCTAGCCCCCCCACTACCCGAAAGTTCCGTAAGCCCCCTTCTCTTCCCCTGTCCTCCTACCCACCCCTTCCCACTTCCCCGTTCTGGTTTTGCCGAATACTGTTTCACTGAGTCTTTCCAGAACCAGGGGCCACTCCTCCTTTCTTCTTGTACCTCATTTGATGTGTGGATTATGTTTTGGGTATTCCAGTTTTCTAGGTTAATATCCACTTATTAGTGAGTGCATACCATGATTCACCTTTTGAGTCTGGGTTACCTCACTTAGTATGATATTCTCTAGCTCCATCCATTTGCCTAAGAATTTCATGAATTCATTGTTTCTAATGGCTGAATAGTACTCCATTGTGTAGATATACCACATTTTTTGCATCCACTCTTCTGTTGAGGGATATCTGGGTTCTTTCCAGCATCTGGCAATTATAAATAGGGCTGCTATGAACATAGTAGAACATGTATCCTTATTACATGGTGGGGAGTCTTCTGGGTATATGCCCAGGAGTGGTATAGCAGGATCTTCTGGAAGTGAGGTGCCCAGTTTTTGGAGGAACCGCCAGACTGCTTTCCAGAGTGGTTGTACCAATTTGCAACCCCACCAGCAGTGGAGGAGTGTTCCTCTTTCTACACACCCTCTCCAACACCTGCTGTCTCCTGAGTTTTTAATCTTAGCCATTCTGACTGGTGTAAGATGAAATCTTAGGGTTGTTTTGATTTGCGTTTCCCTAATGACTAATGAAGTTGAGCATTTTTTAAGATGCTTCTCAGCCATCCGAAGTTCTTCAGGTGAGAATTCTTTGTTTAACTCTGTACCCCATTTTTTAATAGGGTTGTTTGGTTTTCTGGAGTCTAACTTCTTGAGTTCTTTATATATATTGGATATTAGCCCTCTATCTGATGTAGGATTGGGGAAGATCTTTTCCCAATTTGTTGGTTGCCGATTTGTCCTCTTGATGGTGTCCTTTGCCTTACAGAAACTTTAAGTTGTAAATCTTCATTCTCATCTATGCTTATAATCCTTAGGCTTGATCTTCTCATTGTGTCCTGGATTTCCTGGATGTTTTGCGTTACAAGCTTTTTTGCATTTTGCATTTTCTTTAACTGTTGAGTCCATGGTTTCTATGGTATCTTCGGCATCTGAGATTCTTTCTTCTATCTCTTGTATTCTGTTGTTGATATTTGCATCTATGGTCCCTGATTTCTTCCCAAGGTTTTCTATCTCCAAAGTTGTCTCCCTTTGTGCTTTCTTAGTTGTTTCTACTTCTGTTTTTAGATCCTGGAAATTTTTGCTCAGTTCTGTCATTTGCTTGTTTGTGTTTTCCTCTAATTCTTTAAGAGATTTTTGTGTTTCCTCTTTCATGACTTCTGTATGTTGATCAAGGTTCTCCTGTATGTTTTAAGTGATTTTTGTGTTTCCTCCTTATTGGCTTTTGTATTCTCCTGAATTTCATTCAATGATTTTTGTGTTTCCCTTGTAAGGGCTTCTAATTTTTGATCCATTTTCTCCTGAATTTCTTTAAGTATGTCCTTCATGTGTTCCTGTACTAGCATCATGACCAGTGATTTTAAATCCAAATCTTGTTTTTCTGGTGTGTTGGGGTATCCAGGACTTGCTAATGTCAGAGAATTGGGTTCAGATGCTGCCATAATGCCTTGGTTTCTATTAGTAACGTTCCTACGTCTGCCTTTAGCCATCTGGTTCTCCCAGGAGTTAGATGGTCTTATTGTCACTGGCTGGTGCTTCAACCTACTGTGGATCTTTAAGGGTATTTCTGCAACACTGGATGACTGGGTTTCTTCTGGCACAGATTACTGATATGCTGGCTTCCTCTTTTGTGCCTTTGGAGCCCTTCTCAATCTTACCTCAAACAATGCTATACTTAAGTTGTCAAGGTCAACCAGGTGTTTTCTTTCTGCTCTATTATGGAGGGAAGAAATTGTGGTGGGGGTCACTCCCTCTGTTGATTCTTACATAGGACACAGGTCCTGCGATGGACTGGCTTGCAGATGAACTGCCTATGTGCTCAGTTCCTGAGTGCAGGCAGACCCCTGGTGGTTTGCACCACCAGAAATCTAAAACTCAGGGTGATACAGTACCTACTGATAATTTTGTGTCCCTGCAGACAGCAAATATGGCTGCAGGGTTTCTCTCCTTCCACAGCTTCCTGGGCAGGACACAGCCCCGAGCCCGGTGGGCTGGCAGACAATTTCATGAACTGATTGTTTCTAATGGCTGAATAGTACTCCATTGTGTATATATACCACATTTTTTGCATCCATTCTTCTGTTGAGGGATACTGGGGTTATTTCTAGCTTCTGGCTATTATAAATAGGGCTGCTATGAACATAGTGGAGCATATATCCTTATTACATGCTGGGGAATCCTCTGGGTATATGCCCAAAAGTGGTATAGCAGGATCTTTTGGAAGTGACATGCCCAGTTTTCTGAGGAACCACCAGACTGATTTCCAGAGTGGTTGTTCCAATTTGCAACCCCACCAGCAGTGGAGGAGTGTTCCTCTTTCTCCACACCCTCTCCAACACCTGCTATCTCCTGAGTTTTTAATCTTAGCCATTCTGACTGGTGTAAGGTGAAATCTCAAGGTTGTTTTGATTTGCATTTCCCTGATGACTAATGAAGTTGAGCACTTTTTTAAGATGTTTCTCTGCCATCCGAATTTCAAGTGAAAATTCTTTGTTTAGATCTGTACCCCATTTTTAATAGGGTTATTTGGTTCCCTGGGGTCTAATTTCTTGAGTTCTTTGTATATATTGGATATTATCCCTCTATCTGATGTGGTGACTCTTACCAAACATGTGAAAGATCTATATGATAAGAACGTCAAGACTCTGAAGAAGGAAATGAAAAAAGACCTCAAAAAATGAAAAAATCTCCCATGCTCATGGATCGGCAGGATTAATATAGTTAAAATGGTAATTTTGTCAAAAGCAATATACAGATTCAATGCAATACCCATCAAAATCCCAACTCAATTCTTCATAGAGTTAGAAAGAGCAATTCTCAAATTCATCTGGAATAACAAAAAACCCAGGATAGCTAAAACTATTCTCAACAACAAAAGAAATTCTGGGGGAATCAATATCCCTTTACCTTAAGCAATACTACTGAGCAATAGTGTTAAAAACTGCATGGTATTGGTACAGTGACAGGCAGGAGGATCAATGGAACAGGATTGAAGATCCAGAAATGAACCCACACACCTATGGCCACTTGATTCCCGACAAAGGGGCGGAAAACATCCAATGGAAAAAAAGATAGCCTTTTCAATAAATGCTGATTCAACTGGAGGACAGCGTTCAGGAGAATGGGAATTGATCCATCCTTTCCTCCTTGTACTAAGCTCAACTCCAAATGGATCAAGGACCTCCACATAAAGCCAGACACTCTGAAGCTAATAGAAAAGAAACTGGGGAAGATCCTTGAGGACATTGGTACAGGGGGAAAGTTCCTGAACAGAACACTAATAGCATATGCTCTAAGATCAAGAATTGACAAATGGGACCTCATAAAATTACAAAGTTTCTGTAAAGCAAAGGACACCATCAAAAGGACAAATCAGCAACCAACAAATTGGGAAAAGATCTTTTTTGTAGTTTTAAATCAAACAGATTTTAGTTTTACAAAATGCTTCTACAGAATTATCATTTCAAATTGACATCTTTATAAAAATCAAAACACTAATTCTTGTCTCTGTAGACTGTTGTAATTTTTCATTAATATGTGTGTGCTTGCATTATCATCATTTAAATCACATAATATAATTCTTTAAATTTTCTCTCCCTCAATGTTTTATTTTGTTTTTTAAAATAAATGGGAATCTAATATGGCAAGGCCCATAAGACCCCTTTCCCTTTTGCAAGGACCTGTGCTGAATTTTGGTGGTTTCTATGATTATTACCTAAATCACTTGTGCTACAAGCTCTTTAGCTATGTTGTTTATAATCACAGCAATATTTATCTCTCAGTCATGGACCATGCCCTGGGATCATGCAGGCTGTAAGCCCTCTAAATGATTCTGTGTTTTTCTCGATACTCTTCCAAGGGAGAAAATCCTCCTCTTCTCTCCCTGTTTCTATTGATCCTCCAGATGTGAGCATTAATCCTGTGCATTTAGGGTATGTAGTCATATCCGTAGAGAAACAGCTATAGTCACACTGACTAAGCCTGAGGCAGTGATAGAGAGCAATGGGTCCTGCTCGTATAATTGTTCAAAGGAAGCTGTGTCTGATGAACAGAGACTTAAAAAATGCAGAAGCTGTGTCTGACCATAGTGACTTAAAATGGTTGTTAAAAAGATGGTATTATGCTATACCACTCCTGGGCATATACCCAGAGGATTCCCCACCATGTAATAAGGATACATGCTCTACTATGTTCATAGCAGCCCTATTTATAATTGCCAGATGCTGGAAAGAACCCAGGTATCCCTCAACAGAAGAGTGGATGCAAAAAATGTGGTATATCTACACAATGGAGTACTATTCAGCCATTAGAAACAATGAATTCATGAAATTCTTAGGCAAATGGATGGAGCTAGAGAACATCATACTAAGTGAGGTAACCCAGACTCAAAAGGTGAATCATGGTATGCACTCACTAATAAGTGGTTACTAACCTAGAAAACTGGAATACCCAAAACATAATCCACACATCAAATGAGGTACAAGAAGAAAGGAGGAGTGGCCCCTGGTTCTGGAAAGACTCAGTGAAACAGCATTCGGCAAAACCAGAACGGGGAAGTGGGAAGGGGTGGGTGGGAGGACAGGGGAAGAGAAGGGGGACTTTCGGGGAGTGGGGGTGCTAGAAAAGGGGAAATCATTTGAAATGTAAATAAATTATATCGAATAAAAAAATTTAAAAAAAGATGGTATTAGAAATTAAAAGGTTCATATTAGAAATGGTTGTTTGGTATAAAAAGCATGTTTCTGTCTGCAAAAAAAAAGGTAATATGAGAAAGAATATTTGGTGAATGGACTTATACACACAAATGGTTAATCTGTCTCTCACATGGCATAACAGTGTAATGTCATTTGTTGCCAGCTGTGTAAGTGCATGTGCCTATGAGCTAGGTATGCCTAGTCAGACATTTATTATGGGATTGAAAATTTTACATGTAGTTTAAAAATAGTTGGAGGATGATTGATCCAGAGAGAGTAGGGAAATGTAGGGAAACTATTGGGGAATTTTGTAATGATAGGGCTCGTGTAGTACTGATGTTATCATTTCATTAAGTACAATAACAAGTGATATCACTGCTCAGATAAGCAGGATAGGGATTGTCATAATAAATATGGCTAGAGTTATTGGAGCCATTGCTTGAAAGTCATTGCTTGAGTGTCTGCACTTTTGTGGACACCACAACTTTTTCCTCTGGTTTCAGAATATTTGTTAGTGTTGGTTATCATCACATTATATTGGATTCAGTCTTGAACTACTTTCTTCATTTTATCATGTAAAATAATTTTAATTCAATATATTTCTACTCTCCTTTCTTCTTCCAGATCCTTCTGATCACCCTACCCACTGAACTTTATACTCTCATTCCATGTTTCTTCCTTTTGTAAAATAGACCCATGAAAAGACAAAACAAAACAAAAATGAAAACAAAAAAGAACAGGACAGAAGAATTCCAAAACAAAACAAAGAATACCCATCAAACAAGCAAAATATACTTTATTTGTATTGGCCAACTACTCTTGGGCATGGAGACTGGCATTTTGTGTGGCTGATATACTCAGTGTCTCTTCATTGGTGAAATCCTTTGTCAGAAAATATCAGTTGTTAATAGGTTCCTACTTATGTATGGAAGCCTGCTCATAACTCCTTTTCTCCATGATGGCATGTCATTTGCCTTGAACATGTGCAGGTCACCTGAAGGCTGCCACAGCATCTGTGAGTTTGTATGTGTATCTTTATTGTCTCCTTTATAATCATTTTTTCACCTCTGGATCAATTTGTTTGCTTGTATTTAGATTTTTTCTGTGAAATATTGTATTTCTAGTATGAACTAAACCTTATTTAAGATTTATTTTGCAAATAGATTTGCTAAAGTATGTTTTGTCTTTTATTTATTTATTTGTTTGTTTGTTTGTTTGTTTGTTTATACTTCAGATTTTATCTCCCCCTGCCATTCCATATCCCATACCTCCTCCCCATGCCTCTGTCCCAGGAGGATGTCCCCATCCCCACACAACCAGACTTCGAAACTCCCTGGGCCATCCAGTCTCTTGATGGTTAGGTGCATCTTCTCTGACTAAAACCAGACCCAGCAATCCTTTGCTGTATATGTGTTGGGGGGCCTCAACTCACCCAAGAGTAGTAGATGGCAGGAAATAGTCAAACTCAGGGTCAGAACCAACCAAATAGAAACAAGCAGAATCAACAAAACCAAAGCTGGTTCTTTGAGAGAATCAACAAGATAGATAAACCCCTACATAAACTAATTAAAAGGCTCATATGCAGTCAGTATCCACATTAACAAAATCAGAAATGAAAAGAGAGACAAAACAAGAAATAGAGGAAATTTTAAAAATCGTCAGATCCTCCTTAAAAGCCTATATGCAACAAAACTGAAAAATCTAGATGAAGTGGATGGTTTTCTAGACAGATGCCACATACAAACAAAAGATCAAGAGCAGGTAAACTATCTAAACATGCTTGAAGGCACAAAGATATAGAGGAAGTCATTAAAAATCCACCAACCAATAAAAGTCCAAGGCCATGTATATTTAGTGCAGAATTCTACCAGACCTTCAGAGAAGACCTGTTATTATATTCCTCAAACTATTCCATAAAATAGAAAGATAAGGAATACCACCTAACTCATTCTGTGAAGCCACAATTGCTCTAATAAACCACACAGGGACCCAACCAAAAAAAAGAACTTCAGCCCAATCTCACTTATGAATATCAATTCAAATATACTCAATTAAAACTCTTGCAAACCGAATTCAAGAATACATCAAAACCGTCATTCACATTGATCAAGTAGGTTTCATCCCAGGGATGCAAGGTTGGTTCAATATATGAATATCCACTAACATAATTCACTTTATAAAACCACTCAAAGAAAAGAATTCACATGAACATCTCCTTAGATACAGAAAAAGCATTTGCCAAAAATAAAGTATTGGAGAGATCCGGAATTCAAGGCCCAAACCTAAACACAATAAAAGCTATTTATGGCAAACCAACATCCAATATCAAATTAAAGGAAGACATAAAGCAATTCCACTAAAATTAGGGACAAGACAAGGATGCTCTCTCTCCCCATATCTATTCATTATAGTACTTGAAGTGCTAGCTAGAACAATAAAATGACAAAAAGAGATCAAGGGGCTAAAAATTGCAAAGAAAAAATAAATGTATCACTGTTTGCAGATGTTATTATAGTATATATACGTGATCCCAAAACTTCTACCAGAGAACTTTTCCAGCTGATAAACAACTTCGGCAAAGTGGCCAGATATAAAATTAACTCAAATAAGTCAGTATCCTTTCTTTATACAAATGATAAACAGCCTGAAAAAGAAATTAGTGAAACAACTGTCTTCATAATATCCACAAATAATATAAAATATCTTAGGGTAACCCTAACAAAACAAGTGAATGACTTTTATTATAATAAGGACTCCTAGAGAATATCATCCTGAGTGAGATAACCCAAACACAAAAGAACACTCATGGTATGCACTTACTGATAAGTGGATACTAGCCTAGAAGCTTGGAATACCCAAGATGCAATTCACATATCAAAAAGAGGGAGAAGAAAGTATGGATCTTTGGGTCCTTTGAAGAAAGGGGAACAAAAAATGCCCACAGGAGGAGATATAAAGACAAAAGACTGAGCAGAGTCTGAGGGAAAGACCATCCAGAGACTACCCCACCCAGGGATGCATTCTATATACAGTTACAAAACCCAGGCACTATTGTGGGTGCCCACAAATACTTGCTGACCAGAGCCTGATATAGCTGTCACTTGGGTGCCTCTTCTAGTGCATGACAAATACAGAGGGGGGCACTCTCAGCCAGCCATTAAACTGAGCACAGGGTCCCTAATGGGGGAGCTAGAGAAAGGACCCATAGAGCTGAAGGGGTTTGCAGTACCATAAGAGGAACAACAATATGAGCCACCCAGTACTCCCAAAGATCTCAGGGACAAAACCATCACCCAAAGAGTACACATGGAGTTACCCATGACTACAGATGCATAGGCAGCAGAGGATGGTCTTGTTAGACAACAAAGGGAGGAGAGGCCCTTGGTCCTGGAAAGACTTGAATCCATATTGTAGAGGAATACGAGGACAGGGAAGCAGGGGTGGGTTGATTGGGGAAGGGGAGATGGCTTATGGGATATTAGATGGCAGGGGGAACCAGGAAAGGAGACAACATTTGAAATGTAAATAAAGAATATACCTAATCAAAAGGAAAAAAAGGCAAGGTGGTAGTCAGGCGGTGGTGGCACACGCCGTTAATCCCATCACTTGGGAGGCAGAGGCAGGCAGATTTCTGAGTTCGAGGCTGTCTGGTCTACAGATTGATTTCCAGGACAGCCAGGGCTACACAGAGAAATCCTGTCTTGAAAAAAAAAAAAAACAACAAAAACAAAAAAGAAAGAAAGAAAGAAAGAAAGAAAGAAAGAAAGAAAGAAAGAAAGAAAGAAAGAAAGAAAAAGAAAGGAAATACATCAAATGGCGTGATCTCCCATGCTCATGGATTGGCAGAATTAACATACTAAAAATGGGTATCCTACCAAAGGTAATTAATAGATTCAGTGCTATCCCCATCAAAATTCCAATACAATTCTTCAGAGACTTGCAAAGAACAATTCTCAAATTCATGTGGAAATGTAAAACAAAACAAAACTAAAAAAGAAAACCATAATAGCAAAGCAATTCTTAACAATAAAAGAACTTCAGGAGGAATTACCATTCCTAACCTCAAGCTTTACTACAGAGCAATAGTGATAAAAACTGCATGTTGTTAGTACAGAGACAGACATGTTAATCAATGGAATAGAACTGAAGAGCCAGAAAAAAAAAAACCCACACACTTATGCACACTTAATCTTTGACAAAGAAGCCAAAAAATATACAGTGGCAAAAAGAAACCATTTTCAATAAATGGTGCTGGTCTAACTGGCAGTTTGGGTATAGAAAAATGAAAATAGATCCGTATTTGTTACCTTGCCCAAAGCTCAAAACCAAGTGGATCAAGGACCTCAACATAAAACTAGATCCTAAAATAGTTTGTTCTTTTAAATTTTCTGCTTTTTCAATTTGGGAATTTTATACAATACTCTTCCCATTCCTCCCAAGTCCATTCTTCCACGTCTTTCACCTCCACATCCCAATTACAACTGATTTTTTTTTCTGGTTTGTGACATAGAAGTTTGTTAAAAGGTTTTCTTCTAGGGCAAGTAATTTTCTCACTTTAGCAGTATCAGATATAGGAACTAATTAAATTCAAAAATTTAATTAGAAAGCACTTGGTTACTCCCAAAACAATTGTTCTACTTTAGTACCAGAATATTTTTCATGCATGTTGCTATTGTTTATTTTGAGCTTTGTAACTGTGTTTTATTGATGATCACCTTTCTTCTCCAGTAGCATTCAGAGTACCTTACAGAACCATGAAGGATTGTCATGAGGCATTGAATCTTCTAGTTGGTGTCAGCTTGACTGCTAAGTTCCATGGTATAAGTCAGTGTTGTTGCGAGTAATAGGGTTTTGCCATCAGGTTGTCAGGAGTAAGCAATATGTTTGGTAATAATCTGTGGTATTTTACTGGTCTCCTAGAATACCTGTGCCTATTGAGCGAACAAGATATAACCTATTTCCTGGATGTTTTCCTTTTCCTTGATGTCATAAATTATCTACCTGGGGCATTGTATTGCCCATTATATGGTGATTACACACACACACACACACACACACACACATATATATATTAGGAATGTTCTAAAGTAGTAGGTTTCCCCAGGTTTTCTCAAAGATCCTTTAGTATTTGTTTTGTCATCCATATCTCATCCGTCACCCTTCTTTCTTATCCTACTCGGTATTTAATTTTTCTACTGAAGTTTCCCCATTTTCCCTCCATAACACTATTTTCTATTGCCCTTTAAGAGATGCTTTCATTCCCCTAGTTCCTCTGATTATTCAGAATGTAGCAGATATACAGAAAGGTTTAAAGTAAATCTCTACATGTAAAGAAAATACAATACTTGTCTTTGTCTCTGAGTATTGTAGGATGATTTTTTTTCTAAATACATCTATTTACATGCAAACTTAACAGTTACTGTACTTAACAGTTGAATAATATTCTATAGTGTAAATATACCATATATTCCCTCTCCATTTATTAGTTAATAGGTATGTATTTACTTCCAATTTCTAACTATTAAAAATAGAGCAGCAGTAACCATACATGAGCAAGCGTCCCGAGTTATTTCCAACTGCTGTCATTATTGCTATTAAATAAAAACATTTTTAAAGGTTAATCAAATAATAATTTTAATGTTATAGAAATTACTATTGTCCTCAAACTAGGCTAAAAATAATATTACACTCATTAATTAGAATGTTCTATAAGTACAACCATCTGTTTAAGCCTGTGCACACAACCCATATGAACCCAAAGCTTTAACAAGACAAAATAATTAGGACAATTCTACAAATGAATTTTGATAAAAAGATACTTTTCGGGTGATGCCAAGGGTTGTTTTGTCCTAGTCAACTGCAGTACCATCTGCCTATTGGTGTGTGTGGATATTTATTGTATTTGAAATTTTTACTTATTAAGTTTGAAACACTACCTGCATTTCAAAGTCCACCAAAGACTGCTCGCTTTTTCTTTCTTTCTTTCTTTCTTTCTTTCTTTCTTTCTTTCTTTCTTTCTTTCTTTCTTTCTTTCTTTCTTTCTTTCTCTCTCTCTCTCTCTCTCTCTCTCTCTCTCTCTCTCTCTCTCTCTCTCTCTCCCTCCCACTCTCTCTCTGTCTTGTATTTTTTTGTAAAAGAAATGTCAATAGGACTTGTTTGATTATATTAACAAGCACCCTTCATACACCATCACAACCCCAAACATTTACTAAGTTCATTCTTTCAAAGGCAAAAGACTAGTGACATAGAGAATAGATACTTATGACCACACAGCAAAATCAATTGTAAATAAAAATTGCATTAATATTATTATTATTTGATGTATTCTGGACATCTAGTGTGAATAAATTCATGCTATTCACATATTTCTGAGTGTATTTTATATATATATATATATATATATATATATATATATATATATATATATATATATATATATATATATATATATGACAATCATATATTCTTCAAGGTAGACGTCCTTTAGAATGTTATATAGAATTTGAATGTCCCTGAATTACTTGTAGAAACAAATTAAAGAAGCAAGTAACCATTTGTGTGGTCACTGGTTTTATTTTTGTCTCCTTTTTCTAGTAGTGTATCCACTATATCTTCTGTCTTCATTTTTTCTTCATAAATTATATTTATTTACTACTAGTACAGTTTGTCTTTATTATCCTTGTCAATTCTAAGTTGTCGATCAATAGGACTAAGCCTGATGCATGAATGTACCTGCATTCTTTAGTTTTAATTTTTTCATTGACTGGCCATGTTTTCTTATTTAATCAACATATTATGTGTATATGTAATGATTTCCATATAGCAAAAATGAATATAAATCAGGTTCATTTTCAAAATAAGCTATGATATTATTTTTCTGTTCTACTTCTTTTATAAGTTAACATTTATAGACTTGTTATCTTACATAGATAATGGGGATCACTACAATTCAATTAAGAATATGTTTAACAAATCTTATGAGTTTATAACTTTATCAAGGTTTTAAATTTAAGCTACTTGTTTTGAGTGAATTAAATTCACACAAGCATGTATTTCTTCAACAAAAAGATACATTAGAATGCTAGCTACATGATAATATTAATACACTATCATTATTTAATATCTCCAGGACAGATCAAAATAATAAATACATTCTCTTTCCATTCTCACAATGTGATATGTTTTTGTTATTGTTGCTGTTCTGTATTTTGGATCAATTTTTCTAGCTAGAACCACTGAAGGTTAAAACATAGATACCTGATATTTTTATTTTTATTTTGAGGATTTCTTTTATATGAGGGATTATTATGTTCTTTTGGCAAATGCCACTTTTACACTTTAGTTCACACACAAAGCAGATGGTTTTTGCATGTAGGGTATAGGTCAAAACTATGCTGGCTTCAGATTGATGAGCCATGGATTTAATTTAGACTTGAGAGTCTGACCCTAATGACATACACCTTAAATGGCTAGTCACCTGAAAACAGCATATGATCTGGTTTCCGTATGGATCAGTTTCCTTTCTACATTTACATCAATGTTATTATTCATCAACAATTAAGTGACATTTGGGAGCATGATTTTCTGTGAGTTATTGCTTCATCTGAATATTGTTGTATTTTGCAAAATTCTGTGTGTTTCCTACATATGGTTGTTATTCTATTTATCTTCTATCTATCTATCTATCTATCTATCTATCTATCTATCTATCCAAATTTATGAAAAAAATAGAGTGATTTGTCTTTCTCTTTCTCCTATTTATCTATTTCATTTAGTATTTTCCTGTATTCTATGACAAATATGAAATTACAACTGTGATAGTTATAATTGCTAAATGTTTCCAAAATTAATGGGAGAGAGTTTATTAAAAACTCCCATTTACTTAACATGAAGTTTGAATTATAATAGAGCCTGGTTAAATGTAATTATGATCTCTTAATGACTTACAATTGATTTTTGTTACAGCCATCACAATTAAAGAGAACATAATTAATTTATTTTACTAAATAAGTAAACCGGAGCATGACCAGTATCAGAGCACTGAAGTGAGCTGAGAGCTTTTTTTCAGTAGCAAAACCAACAATTATGTTTCAAAATTGTAAAAACCTTTAGAGATCATTGGAGAATAACCTTTTATTTTACAAATGGAAAATTCACACAGAAGGGTCATACAATTTACTCATGGGCATAGTAAAGAAATAATAAAGAAGAGAACACCAAACTTCTTATTCTTTCCACTGTAAACTGTTTTTACTTACCAGAAATAGAGAAATAGTTTTTGGTTCTAGAAGTGTCTGTATGTATTTAACAATTTGACATTTTTATAAGAGAAATGGCTGTAGATAAAGGAACAAGGGAACATATTTTACATATTACTTTTAGGTTCATGATGACCATTGGCAATGGGTTTTCATATAAAAATGCTTCACACTTAATGAATAAATATATTTTTCTAAAATTTTTATTAGATATATTTTTTATTTATATTTCTAATGACTTCTCCTTTCTTGGCTCCCCCTCCACAAAAGTCCCATAAGCCCTCTTCCCTCCCCCTGTTCCCCAATAGACCCCCTCCTGCTTCCCTATCCTCTTATTCCCCTACACTGCTATTTAGATACAATATATTATATGTAACTAAAATATGGCCCATCTTCGTCTCAGGGGGGTGAGTTTAGAATGAGGATAGCTCCTAGTCTCATATATTGTATTACCCTGTTTGTGGAAAATTTTGAGAATTCTCTAAGAGGTATAGGTTTATTGTAGAGGTGTCACTGAAGGTTCACTTAAAAGTTTCAAATTACTCAAGCCGTTCCTAGACTCCCCCTCTGCCATGTGTTTATTCTCCCTAATGTTAAATGTTGGATACTGCCCCCCCCCCAGCCATGCCTGCCTACATGCTGCCGACAACCCTGTTGTGCTATCCATGGACTATAAGTTTTTGAAACTGTAAACCCTCAAATAAACTTTAAAAAAAAAAAACCTTACCTTGATTATAATGTCTTATCACAGCAAAAGAAAATTAACTAACTTAGTATAAAATTGTCAGGCAAACAGTATTAAATAATTGAGGTGCATGGATTGATCAGAAATAGTGCATTTTAAATATAACAGTACTGTATCAACTACTACCTTATTTTCATGTTTCTATATCAAAATGCGTGTTTAGAATGGAATAGTACATTGAAAGTATTATTCCTGTTCTTTGTTTTCAATATTGTGGTCCAGGGACAATGACCTAACATGTTTGGTCCTTTGCAAAAGTGGTACTTCCTATCAGGAACGTATAACGAAACAAATTGCCACATACCATGAGCCAAAAAAGCAAAAGAATGTGAAAACTGGCTCGGGTCACCAAATTACTTCTTGAAATAATACCATTGAGCTAGAGACATCATATAACAGAAACAACACTTATGTTTAAACCCATGTTTAAGTCATGGACTTTGAAAGGGATATTTCTTGAAACCATAGATCATATTCCTTATTCATCCTAAAATAAAACTATAGCTAAAGTTACAATTTTGGACAGAACTCTTTATATTTATGATTTGAAAGCAGAGTTGTTACCATTTATAATAT
Source organism: Apodemus sylvaticus (assembly GCF_947179515.1). NCBI lineage: Eukaryota > Metazoa > Chordata > Mammalia > Rodentia > Muridae > Apodemus > Apodemus sylvaticus. The sequence goes on from NC_067489.1 coordinate 48,653,194, forward strand.
GCCCTTTTGCTTAACTTCAAAAATTCAGAGAGCTGATTATGTGTTTGAGTAAGTCTAAAAGGGATTGCTCTTTGTATGGGTATAGTAAGTAAAATTTTTCTTTTACCATTAAGTGATGGTAGTATTCAATCTTGTGAGTGAAAAGGCAGAAGACCCAAAGGAAATCAGAGCCAAATTCTATAAAATAGAATAATTTTCTAAAATAGAGCCTTATCTTTGCTCACTGTTGTTTTTAGTGCTCCTCCTTTGTGGAATTTCAAGTGTGAAGGGGGTGTCCACACAATTACTTTTTCTGCATGTCCCTCATTTGGACAAAAGTACATATCACCTCATACTTTCCATAATCAATTTATTCAATACTTCACAATGAATCTCCTAACACCTATGCATGCATCTCTCTCTCTCTCTCTCTCTCTCTCTCTCTCTCTCTCTCTCTCTCTCTCTCTCTGTGTGTGTGTGTGTGTGTGTGTGTGTGTGTGTGTGTGTGTGTTTGTATGCCTATCATCAATCTATTTATCTGGTCTATTCTATTGACTCTGCTTCTTTGGAAAACACTGAATAATACATCAACATCTATTCTGTTGCACAGGGTCAACTTTCCAGTAGTTCTGTGCTCCTGAGATTCAGAGCATGAACATCATCTGTGAGCTTTACAGAAATGCAAATTTGTGGCTCCCACCCAGACCTATTGAAAAACAATCTGTCTTAACAAGTCACCCAGGTGATTCTAATGAACTATAAATTTTTACAACCATTGTTTTACATGAATTGTATAATTATGGTGAGTCTACATGATTATGTATGAAGAAATATACCCTACAGAAAAAATATTATGCAACATTGTCTTGGCTTTACAAAAAGTTTATTGACCCCTTCTTTGTTACTTTAATTTTATAATTCATTATTTTGAAAAGTGGAAATTACAAAATCATTATATTTGTCATAAACAAAAAAATTTGACTTTCAATTTCTTATTTTATACATTAGACATGGTTAAAATAGTTTCTTAATTTTAATGATTAGGCATATTCATTATCGATTGATTTAATAGGCATGTTTAAATTACATATAATAGTCCACAAACACACATGAAATATAAAATATAGTATCATTAGTATTTCTATGAACAATCAAACTTCATACATTTTAAGTTTTTGTGTAAACATTTTGGTTATTTTATTTCCCTAAAGTAAAAATCATCTATCCAGTAAATAACATTTTTAAGTATTCAAACAGTATTTTGTCATGAGACTAGCCAATAATCTTTCTTATAACTTCAACAATCTTTAAACACATTAATTAAATTTTTCAAAGAACATGTCACATTGTTTTGCTTCTTGGAGAATAAATGGAATATCTTGCCATATGTTTAATTACATACATGACAGAAACTTATCCATTCTTTGATGGAAAAATTATATTTTCTTCTTAGTGAAGAATGATGGAGGATCTTAAACATAAATACCATTCAAAAAACACTTGACAAATAGGTTTAAAAAGTTATTGCTATAATTATGTGGTCATGAATGCAGTCACCATTCTCATAATTGCCCAAAACCAAACCAGGTAGTTTTTAATTGGCTGAAATTAAAAGAATTCTATCAATGACTTATGCTGCAAGCCTTACAGTGTTCATCATATACAATGAGTTTCTATCTTATAATTATGAATGGGCATTGGAGGCTGTAGAGGCTTCTGATTTCTCTGCAGTCATGGATCTGGAAAACAGCCAAGATGGCAAAGAAAACTTTTTGAGTATAGCCTAGGCTAAGGAAGAGTAAAATTAAGCGTTTTTTCAATTCTATTAATAGATATTTTCTTTATTTACATTTCAAATGTTATCACCTTTCCTGGTTTCCCCTCCAAAAACTCCTTACCCCACCCTCCCTTTTCCTGCTCACCAACCCACCAACTACCTCTTCCCTGACCTGGCATTCCCCTATACGTGGGCTTGGGGGGCATCGAATCTACTCAGGACAAAGGTCTTCTCCTTCCTTTGATGTCCAACAAGGCCATCGTCTGCTATGCATGCAGCTGGAGCCATGGGTCCTTCCATGTGTACTGTTTGGTTGGTGGTTAAATCCCTGAGAGCTCTGGGGTACTGGCTGGTACCCAAAGGAGGTGCTAGAGAAAGGACCTTATGAGCCAAAGGAGCTTGCAGCCCCATAGGAGGAACAACAAGATGAATAATAAGCAGTTTTAAAAAAATACAAACTGAGATTTCTTTTAAAATATCCACTAGTGGAGTTTTTTGGGGTCACTTAGGTAGACTATCATATCATCTGCAAATAATGATAGTTTGACTTCTTCCTTTCCAATTTGTATTCCTTTGACCTCCTTATGTTGTCTAATTGCTCGAGCTAGTACCTCAAACACAATATTGAAAAGATAAGGAGAAAGTGGGCAGCCCTGTCTAGTCCCTGATTTTAGTGGGATTGCTTCATGTTTCTCTCCATTTAGTTTGATGCTGGCTACCAGTTTGCTGTATGTTGCTTTTACTATGTTTAGGTATGGGCCTTGAATTCCTGTTCTTTCCAAGACTTTAAGCATGAAAGGATGCTGAATTTCGTCAAATGCTTTTTCAGCATCCAATGAAATGACCATGTGGTTTTGTTCTTTGAGTTTGTTTAGGTAGTGGATTGCATTGATGGATTTCCGTATATTGAACCAACCCTGCATCCCTAGGATAAAGCCTACTGGATCATGGTGGATGATCATTTTTATGTATTCTTGGATTCGGTTGGCAAGAAAAAAAAATATCCACTATAGCCATTTTTCACTTTAAATCAAAAGGCTGAACAAGATTGAAATGTGAAAAAGTTGGCTTTCATTTAATGAGGGAAAGACAATTTGTACTCACAAGTTACTCTGTTTCATCAACCTTGGTTACTTTAGTATGTAAGTGACTGCTTAACAGATTTTGAGTCTTTTATACTTTCACCTTCTGTGTTTTCCTTTCTATAGGTTTCAGATCTCTTACATATGCACTATGCATGAAAAATAGTTCTGTGCATTTTTATATATGCACTATGCATGAAAAATAGTTTTTGTGTATTTACTTGTCCAGTAAAATTAGTCTATGTGAAATAATATTTATATTAACAATAATTTTACTTCTACTTAGAATAAACTGTTTTTGTCATTATATTGACCTGATTACCAAGAAGGATTAATGGTTTTTAGAGTTTATAAGGCATTAGCTATTATTAACTGACTTCTGTATGATTTTACTTAGTGAGACTTGGGAAATGGAGGAAATTTGCTTCTAACATTCTTGTTAAGGCCATAGTGACAAGATAATTTCATTGTGAGTGATATGTAGTCTTCCTCAATTTTGGTTATGGGCAATATGACAAGAAAGAAAAGATCTTGCCTATGTATTGATGTTAGTTGTTAAGAAGAATATCACTCTATATAGAGATAAGATACAAAGAGGAAAGTGAGTATGATTTTTGGCTTTCAGTGTACATATGGTATAGCAATTTCCTCTGAGATAAAACTGTCTCTCTTGGAGATATCTTCAGATATCAGCTGTTAAAAGGGAGGAGAAACAACAGGATATTCTTAGGAGAGAAGAAGCAGTCCAGCCTTCAAGGAAGCTTACTAGTTAAGTTTTCAAAATAAACAACTGAAATGCTTCAGGAAGTCCCTGGCACTGACCCAATGCAATAGGACCTTCCCTCCCCAATCATGAATAAGAAATAATGAATGTTGATATTCTCAAAGAATCTGAGCTGCCTGAAGAGAACAAATACCATTTCTGTTATTTTGAAGAATCAGATGCCAGCTAAGATACCTGAAGGCGGATCAGACCAGTGGAGATACCATCAAAGAAAACTTTCAAATTCAGCTGCCCACAAAGCAAGTAGTGTACTCTGAATCTCTAGATTTAGTGATATGCCTTCCACACTCTTGTGAGCTGTGGTGATGCAACTGTCTTTTAATTGTTCTTGCTCCTATAAATAAGTGCTTATCCAAATTCCTTTAGGTACCCCAATTCATTGGTTCATTAAGTTATACATTGTTTGTCTCTGTACTTTATTCTAGCAGCAGTTTGCTTTATACTTTAACTAGATGCTTAACTATACTTTATTCTAGCAGCAGTTTGCTTTATACTTTAACTAGATGCTTAACTATACTTAACTAGATGAAGATATTTTACATAAAGAAAAACAAAGTTCTTTATACTTTATAGGCATCTAAAAGGGAGAACTGACAAATGTTCCACATTGACTGTATAAGCATAAACATAATTAAGGGCATAACATCCTTGCTAATTTATATCATAAAATATACAGAAAAAATGAAGTTGTGTACTACAGTTAAACTTTGATCATAGTTGCCATCTTTTAACTTTCTTGCAAGATTAAAAAAAAGCAAAAAAGAAGGGCTCAATAAAAGTGTTCAACATATTCATTTGAATCTTCTCATTTTTATTGATTTAGTAACTCATAAACCTCATCTTCTACTCTTTTCTTTCTTTTATTTCAATCACCTCTGATTTTGCAAACTAATCCATGTGCTCATTTCTCAGAAGGAACTTCCTAATTCAGATATGCTGTGCTTTGCATGGGCAAATAGAATGTAAAATATCAGGTTGCCTTTCTTATATGAAACCCACAGTCTACCCAAAATGTGAAATACAACTCTTCTTTTGCTGGAGGCTCTAGGAAATACAGCTGCTGGCTGGCAACACTATCAAGTGAGTTCAAGTGGGGACTGGAAGGTTAACAACAGTCTCTGTAATAGAAATGTAGACAGAAGATAATCCACATTTCTAGCTTTCAAGGGATTCACTGGCCGGGGCCGACTGTGAGTTTTCAGCTTTAAATCTAATAAAGTCCTCAGGCAGAGCAATGGTGGGGTTGTTACCTCTGAGAAATGGCTATGTGGTTTTCAGGATATGGAATCAGAGGCTGAGCACACAGAAAGATTTCAAGACAACTTAAGTTGAAATCAAAATTTATAGTAAGTTCATGGCTCCAGTTTTTATGCATACATTAACATTTCCAGTATGAAGAACTTAAATGAAAATAGTTTAACGATACTGGCTCCCAGTTATTTCCAAATCATAAGCTGATCCAGACACTGACATGTAATTTTGCAACTGTACTTTGTCAAACCAGACATCTTTTTTCTAACTCAATTTTCTCCTGAGCTAACAGTGCCATCACAGGAAGAGCCTCTAATGGAAGTACTGCTAATCATGTTAGGCTTAATTTAAATATAAAACAGAATATTAGCTTGGAAAGAAGATCCTGGTGTGTACAGAGTTTGAAAAAATGTGGTGAACTTGAAACACTGTTTTCTGTTCACTACCTCATTACCTTTCAATACTACCTTTCCATCATTTATAAACAGTGTTTATTAAGGAATGGCCCCAGGTATTTTATCTAGGAAGATATAAACAAATGTGATGTATTTCTTGACAAGACCTTCACATGATTTCTACACTTTCTAATATTTGAATTCTTTACTTTTCATGATGACTTTGCCTTGCATGACCTTTCCTCTCGTTTCATTATTAAAAAATAAAACAGCAATGATCTAAAAACAAAAGCCTGCAGCCTTAGATAAATGAGAAAGATACCATAGTTTCATGGAAACTGAAGTTGTTGAAATATGTAATGTCATAGATAGATAGATAGATAGATAGATAGATAGATAGATAGATAGCAAAAATAAAGTTTAGACCAAATAGAAACACCACTAACTCTCCAAGCAGAATTACAATTATACCATTTCTGCCATTTATGGTGATGCTAGATAGACACTGGATGCACTCTTTTAAATGCAACATCTCTGTGGCTTCTAAGTTTCATTGATGATATTAATGGTTTGGTGTTGGCCAAGATTTTTCAAAACCTACTTATATAAGGGTTCTTAGAAGATTCAACATCCCTTCCAGCTCACCAACTATAAGAGGTAGTAGAAAAGAAAGGTTAATAGAACAAAGAGGGTGTGGAACTGCTTAGAAATAGTTTTATTTATTTATTTATTTATTTATTTATTTATTTATTTGGCAGCAATTCCAATCTTCAGTTTCAGTAGAGCAGTTCTATAGCAAAACACAAGTCAGCAGCTGTGGTTTATTCCACTTGGCAACCACCACTCATGAATCTAGCAAAAATAGTTCTGTGAAGCTCTGCAAATAACCCTGAGTTCACTGAAGTAGCAAGAAGCCTCCAGAATATCATAAGAAGTTCTTTGGTGAGTTCCTATGACAAGTGAAGATCAGCAATGTGATGCAAGGCAAACCAATATATGAGAGTCGTCAGCAAAATCTATTGAGACAGAACTAGACAAAGCCAGACAAATCTATGTTAGAGCCTCTTCCCACTGTCTGTGTGGTCATATTGATAATCTTCCTAAACATCATGCTTCTTCTCATCTGTCTACTTTAGCAAAACATTTTTTATATATGTCTGGTTCAGCAAAACATCCTTTCTCTTGTCTACCCCGGCAAAACATCACATGATATAATGGAGTTTCCAAAGAAACCAGAAAATACCACTTCAGTTTAGTAGACAGTCAAGTATAGCTTTAACATGTGCTATATTTAAACATACATACATATATACATACATACACATACATACATACATACCCATTGTGTATGTGTTCATTCATTTATTCAAAGATAGAGTGTCAATACTATTATCTAGCAGTAGCAATGAAGTGGAGTCAACCAGAGCTTAGAATGCTAGAGAGGGCAGGCACAGCTAGAGATGTAACCTGTACCCTTTGGAGGAGATCATGTGTGGATTACAGTCATTGGAACAGGAAGCTGTAATATTTTTACAGTGCTTGAGATTCCAGAGCCCTGGGATATCTGCTGAGGAAAACTGCTGACAGGGAGCAGAACCAGCCCAGAAGAAAGAAGTTTGTTGCAGTCAACAAAGATGAAAAAGGAGTTGGAGATCTGAAAAATGTTTTGACATCAGACATGGAGATACAGTTTGGAGTTTTCTCAGTTAGTTTCTTCTCTTACTTTGGAGACTGCAATTAATTTATTAGATGAGTCTAAGAAGACACTTTGAACTTTTCACTTTTAACATTGTTGAGACTGCTATAGATTGTGGGGACTTTGGAAATTGAACTAAATGTATTTTTTATTATGCTATGGCTAGGTATGGCCCCCATAGGCATATGTGTTTAAACAAGCCTATGGGGGCAAGGCAATGGAATGTGGTGGTTTGTGTGGCTTTTTGGAGTGGGTGTCTCACTGTGAGCATGGGCTTTAAGACCCTTGTCCTAACTGCCTGCGAGCCAAATTTCTAGCAGCCTTCAGATGAAGATGTAGAACTCTCAGCTCCTCCTGTACTATGCCTGCCTGAATGCTGCCATGCTTCTGCCTTAATGATAATGGACTGAATCTCTGAACCTGTAAGCCAATCCCAATTAAAGGTTATTCTTATAAAAAAACAGAAAAGATTAATCAAAGATTAAAATTTGATTTTCCACAAATGGTTATGATTAAAATCAACAAAGGATAAAAGGACACAGTGGCTTTTATAAGGAAATAGATGTAGGTCTAGGGCAATGGCTCAGCAGATAAAACATGACTGAATACAATATATAGGAAGTTGGCTACAGTGGTGCCTATGAGGGAAACCATGTGTGATATCTGTGTCTTATTGGTTAGCATGTCTAAGTAAATTGATATGCTTCCAGTTCAGCAGCAGACACTGGAGAACAAGTTTACTATGAGATTATGCCTCCCAGTAATTTCAGGAGCTGCACCCAAAAGTTTCATTAACATGGCCCCTAACCATGAACTGAACAAGCATACCAACAATAGACACACTATTGTGTCACTAACACACACATGCATTTGTAACACATAGCATCCTCTTCACACGGGTTTTTTTGTTCAACAAATATACTCAAAGTTAAATTCATGCAATATCCTCAAATTTGATGAATAAATGAGATCAAATGATTTTCTAATAAAAGAGATGGGTTTTCTTTTTTTTTTTCTTCAGAGTCCTTTTTTTTAAATTTATTGATATATTTATTTACATTTCAAATGATTTTCCCTTTTATGGGCCTCCACTCCCCAAAAGTCCCATCAGTCCCCTTCCCTCGCCCTGTTTCCCCACCCAACCCTTCCCACTTCCCTGTTCTGATTTTGTTCTATACTGCTTCACTGAGTCTTTCCAGAACAAGGGGCCACTCCTCCGTTCTTCTTGTACCTCATTTGATGTGTGGATTATGTTTTGGATATTCCAGTTTTCTAGGTTAATATCCACTTATTAGTGAGTGCATACCATGATTCATCTTTTGAGTCTGGGTTACCTCACTTAGAATGATTTTCTATTGGAGTGATTTAAAACATTCAAAAGCAAGACGGCGTTTTAAATGAGGACTATGCCTACATTTCTAGATACATTCCTAATGCCTCACACATGTGTGCCATAGAACAGCATGTAAAAGTGAGTAGGGGGCAATTATGCATGTTTATAGTCAGATGATTCATGTGATTGTACCACTCACATCCCGAGACTATATACTAAAGGAAATAGGCATTCCCTTATTGTTCATGTGCGTGATTCTATCACCCTATTTATACAGTAACTTTCAGTCAAAAATTTGTTTCAATGCTCTGTTTTCACATCTGGCAAGAAGTTTGTATACCTATCCCTAGACATAGCATATGGTTCTGGAAGACCTAGAAATTACTAAAGTTACTTAAATGTCATCAGCTAGTCAGAAATGCTGTGACAGCACTAACTAGCCATTTAACAATGCCACATATGAATGTAGTATATAACCGTAAAAACTGGTATCACTTCAAATGTTAAACTAGAGACACTGTGCCCAAGCTAGTTCTTCCTGCTGTTACTCTGGTGCTCTTTCCAACCTTCATTAACATTACTGATCCTTTGTTGTTTGTGATGATTTTTTTATTTTATCCTGTGTCACACTCTAAACAGGCCATGCCATCTTCTAACGGAAGTCCAAAAGTATATGGCCATCGTGTATATAATAGCACAAATTATGCAGTCAAAATTAATTTATAATTTGATAGAGATAATGATGACAATGATGATGATGTTGATAGAAAGTGTTGCATAGAGAATGCCCCAAAATCTTACAATCTTAATTTTTCTAGCATATGAAAAGGTTTATTCATACAAATAACATTTTACTGAGAATGAGATAAGCAATTGGTCTTTGAAATGTATCCTAGTTTTCACATGAAGATTTAAGTAATTTTAAATAAAAATACACTCTAAGTAGTTGCTCTTTAACAGGTTTGAAAGATTATGGGAAGATAGGGAAATTGTGTGGACATGATAAAGTATAAGTATTTCATAGAATTATTACTGCAGGCTAATAAATATGCAATATATTATAGAAACTAAAGACATTTCTTTAATTAAAGAAATTAAGTCATACTAATCAGATTTTTGTGCTTACCTGTCTGAGACCTTTCCCACTACTTCTAATATATTTGGATAATGATGATGATTATGATGATGGTTATGATTGTGGTAAACATTTTATACTGACTTTTGTTAATAGTTGTGAAGATATCAAATACGAATCTTATTTATTTATTTTAAATTTATTTTCATATATTAGTGCATCCCAATCAGAGATTTCTCTCTGTTTTTCCTCTCAGATTCCCTGCAAACCCTCTATCAACTCCTCTTTTTTTTTTTCTTTCAAGAAATGGTAGGTCTGGCTGAAATGTGAAGGAATCAAGGGATATCAAATTGCACTAAGACTAGGCACATCCCCATGCATTAAGGTTGGAGAAGTCAAACCAATAGAAAGAGTCGCAAAACAAGAAAAAACATTCAACACAATCCTTATCAAAAATCCGAACACAGTTCTTTACAAACTTTGGAAGAACAATACTAAACTTTGTATGGAAGAAACAAAAACAAAACAAAACAAAACAACAAAAAAAACCCAGGATAACTAAGTAAAATGAAAGAAATTATAGAAATATCACCATCCCTGATTTCACGATGTACTACAAAGCAGTAATAATAAAACCCACATGATGTTGGAATAAAAACAAACAAAGTTGATTAATGAAATCTGACTAAATACCCTGAAAGTGTTTCATCACAATAGCATGTAAGCACTAGAGCCTATATACAAAGTCTAAGCAAATATTCTGTCCTTTGCACAGGGGAAAATTCTCATTACCAGTTACATCATTAGAACAGTTATGACTTTTAAGTTTAATATAGTATAATTCTTCTCCTTTTCTTAGCATTTTCAGAATCATCATTGTCATTTTCACTGCCTATGTATTTTCTCTGAAATTATTGCTTCCTTTTCAAGAACTTCAGTGCCACTATAGAATTTTCATGTGACGTGTGGCAGGGTGTGTTCAATGACATTTGAATTTGATTCCTTTTCTTCCATAATTCCTCTTCTTCCTCTTTGCTATTCTATCCTGTGTTTGCTTCATACATTTTTTGGAGTTGTTTTTTTATATTAAAGTCCCTTGAGTGAAGCTACTTGTGTTTGGGTTAAATACATGGTAGCATACCTGGCTTGGTTGCTTCTGATATTTTCTACAAAGTATTTCAACATAAGGTAATATTTGACTATTCACACAGCTGCTACCATGTCTGTAATGCTTATTTATTTGAGAAAGTGGTAAAATGAATGTGCATGTATACATTGATTTTATAAGGCTTAATTTCATGAATCAAGAATGTTCTCAACATATAAGATAAGTATTGTTCTTTTCTGTTTAATTATTTGATAAGAACAACATCATCTGTATAAATTGTATTTCACATAGGACTTAGCCTTGCATTTTTTACAGTAGCCTGAGTTTTCACAAATATATACCCTCCCAAAGAACATGACGTCAGAACTCCTGTCGATAATTTATGTGCATCAAATATGCAATTTAAAACTACTTTGTCTAATACTACCATTTGACTTTTGTTAAAAAATGATTGAATTTATACACACACACAGGTACAATCTTTAACACAGTAGGCAATGATTTATATTAGGACAAAATGTATCTACTTGATTTATGAATTATTTGAACATTGAATTTCAAATATGCTATTAAATAATTAACTTAAGCAGTATAATGTGATATTTTGACATGTGTACATATTATAGAATAACTTAATCAGGCTAATGGGAATGTTCTTCTCAGATACTTATGGTGTCTTTGTGTCTTATGTTATTGGTATGGTAATAAACTTTTCAAGTTTTACCTTCTTTTGAAATATGAAATATGTCTTTACTAGCTAAAGTCACTATGTTCTCCACAGAGTTGCAAAACCCTTTCTAATGACAGGTTTTATTGTTAACTGTAGTAACTTCTAATGAGAATTTTAACATGTAAATTTTGATTCACAGATACAAAGGTTTAATTGCAAACCACACCACTTGAGTAAAACTTCCTTCTTTTGAATAGCTGTGAAATCTTTCTGTGTATGCCCTGCACTTAGAATTCAAAGCATCCCCCTGCTGACACGCTTTCCTCTGTGATCAGGTGATGTCTAGGAAAAGCAGAGTGGCAGCTCCAGATGACTGCACTGTGAACAACGGCACTTCTATTCTTACCAGGAAAATTTAAACTCACTGTGATTTGCACAGTACTATTTATTCCCCAGGTACCCAGTCGAAAGTCATTTCCTTTTAGATTTGGCTACAGAGTATGTATATGTGCTAAGCCTTATTTTACTGTTATTTAAAACAACACCAAAAGTTGAAGCAAACACTTAATAGTTACATTTAATAGTCCCATTTGCTTACATGAAAGGATATGTTCTGTATAAGATTTGTACTTGTGAGTTATTTTAAAAAGAAAAAATGTGAGAGGCTTCCAATAGTTGTGTGTGTTAAGTGTGTATGTGTGTATGTGTGTATTGTGTGTGTGTGTATGTGTGCATGGGTATGTTTGTGTGTGTGTGTGTGTACGCGCCCGCGTGCGTGTTTGGGTGAAATGTTTTGTACATATCTATTAGGTCCATTTGATCACAACCTCTGTTTTTTGTTTTGTTTTGTTTTGTTTTGTTTTGATTTTTTGGATTTTTTTTTTTGAGACAGGGTTTCTCTGTATAGCCCTGGCTGTCCTGGAACTCACTCTGTAGACCAGGCTGGCCTCAAACTCAGGAATCCACTTGCCTCTGCCTCCCAGAGTGCTGGGATTATGAGCATGTGCCACCACTGCCCTGCCACAACCTCTGTTAATTTCATAATTCCTCTGTTTAGATTCTGTCTTGATGACCTTTTAATGGGTTTGAGAGTGGGGTGTTGAAGTCTCCCATTATTCATGGAGTTTGATTTGTGATTTAAGCTTTAGTAGTGTTTCTTTTTCTTTTTCCTTTGCTTTTATTGGATATTTTCTTTATTTACATTTCAAATGTTATTCCCTTTCCTGGTTTCCTCTCTGGAATCCCCCTATCCCATACCCCTCCCCCAGCTTCTCTGAGGGTGTTCCCTTACCCACCACCCACTCCTGCCTCCCTGCCCTTGAATTCACCTACACTGGGGCATTGAGCCTTCACAGGACCAAAGGCCTCTCCTTGCATTGATGCCCAGAAAAGACCTTCTCTGCTATATATGCAACTAGAGCCATGGATCCCTCTAGTGAGTACTCTGATTGGGAGTTTAGTCCCAGGGAGCTTTGGAGGGTCTGGTTGGTTGATATTGTTGTTCTTCCTATTGGGTTCCAAGCCCCTTCAGCTCCCTCAGTACATTTTCTAACTCCTCCATTCTGGACGCCGAGTTCAGTCCAATCATTGGCTGTGAGCATCCACCTTTGTATTTTTCCAGCTCTGGCAGAGCCTCTCAAGACACAGCTACATCAGGCTCCCGTCAGCAAGCATTTCTTGGCATCTGCAATTTTGTGTGGGTTTGGTGACTGTATACGGGATAGATCCTCAGGTGGGGTCCTCTCTGGAGGCCTTTCCTCTAGTCTTTGCTTCACAAGTTGTATCCGTATTTCTTCCTGTGAATATTTTGTTCCCTTTCTAAGAAGGACTGAAGCATCCACACTTTGGTCTTCCTTCTACTTGAGCTTCATACGGTCTATGAATTATATCTTGGGTATTCTGATAGTTTAAAGTACAAAAGTAAAACGACTTTCTTTGTAGTAAAATCAAATGTTTAGTATTTCGTTTTTATTTAAGGGACTTGAACTGAGAGAAGAGATCACAGAATAATTAAGCTATGGAGAGCAAATAAAATACATGAATAGTTTTAACGTTTACTTTTAAAATTATACCTGAGTTTTAAGAGCACTAGAAACAGAGTGGTAAGATATCTGAAGGGGAGCAAGCATTAGAAACACAAACATAAAGACATGCAGTTAAATCCCCATCATGCAAAAAGCCAAGTGTCGACTTCCTGTTCCCATGGAGGGCAGAGGCAGGGAGGTTAACAGAGCTCATTGCTCACTAACCTTGCTTCAGGTTCAGCAAAAGACTCTGCTCTAAGTAGTGAGTGAACTTGTGATGGAATATGGCTTGTTTGACATGGCCATGGTAATGTCAAGGACCCCAATACTTCAAACCCAATGTAGTGAAAAAGCCTCCTGCACATAAGGCTCAGAGGGGTAGCAATGTCTTCTTCAAAGTGTCCAAATAGGAATGCTGACAGTGTATACAGAAACTAATCACTGCACCTTCCTCATCTGGACACTACAGCCTGGAGATGGTTTCCCTATTGGAGTCTGCTACCAAGATTCACTAAACTGCCTTCATGTTGAGCTGTATGAAATAACCACACGCCCTTGGTCAACTGTATGTAAAAACTACACTGATCTTTTGGGTCATGGCATAGGACAACTGCATCTTAGTGTCTCTGTGTCTGTCTGCATGTTGTTTGTGTGTCTTCATTCCCTTGCTTCTCCAGTTATGTAATCCCTTTGGCCCTGTGTAGGCCAAAGTACTTGTTTCAGCTTACCAAAGTGAGTTACAGCAGGACACTCGATGTTACCCTCAGGGTCTACATAGGTCATGTATTTGGAGATGTGCATTCAAACACATGTGTGATTATAGCATGCACATGTATATGAGAACCCCCTCCCCAATCCAATATGGATAGATTTCTATATTATAATATTTAGGCTCAAGAGTTATGCAAAATCTATACAAAGAATGTCCCAAGTTGTTAATAATTGTATTTTTTTTTTTTTGCCCAGAGTTGAACAAAGGGAATATAAACTCTTCAGTTGTGATTTCTGGGTTCCATTACCCCTATCAGAAATGTTTCCCTCTTCATTTTGCATCTTGTTTTCAGCTCCCCATTGCTTTTGCCTGTTGCTCAGTTTGGGGTATGTTTGCACAACCTACCCACTTTCCGGGAGTGAACATAAAACCTTGTCTAAGGCAGCACTCCTGACAGATCCTGGCTACAGGGTTTGTAGTGTATTAGTCCTGACTTTCAGCAGGAGCCAAACAGGTGCCTTTTAATGTACTTCAAGCACAACAGGCTGAAAGCATCAGGCTTGTTAAATGAATGTTTCTTTTTTTTTCTTTCTTTTTTTTCCCTGAGAATTAATCTGAGCCCCATTAAAGGTAGGAAGAGACTTCTAACTGTGGCTTACAATCTTGTTTCCCGGAGGCATGTGCAGATATAATGAACTCGCTCACATGCTTCCAGGACTGCTTGTTAGGTGCCAAACAGTTAGGATTTGCTTTTTCATGTACATATATTCTCATTCCATTGTCAGAACAACACAGCAAGGCAGGATTGTTATGCAGCTTTTGGAATTTGGAAGTTAAGCAATTTGCATAAAGTCATGTACAAGATAAGGGAGTGCCTATACAGAGGCTGAGCTTCATTTCAGATAAACAAACTTGTATGTTCAGTACTTGTCTGCTTATGAAGAGAGTCCCATCAGCTATCAAGACCTGAATAGAGCTGAATGTTACAAATTTGTAATTGGTAAAGATTTCTCTTTTAGAGAAGAAAGAAAAGAAGAAAAGAGGGAGGTGGGAAAGAAGGATGATGGAAGAGAGAATGAGAAAGAGAAAGAAAGAAGAAAGAAAGATGTGAAGAAAGAAAGAAAGAAAGAAAGGAATGAAGAAAGGAAGGAAGGAAGGAAGGGAGGAAGGAAGGAAGGAAGGACAGAAGAAAGAAGATAGAAAGCGTGTAAGCAAGCAATAAATTTTAAATATTGTTCTTAGAACCCTGTTCCTAGTTAAGGACTCCTGAATTAAATATTTTACAGGATAATTTTAAGCTTCATCCTGTGAATATAGTGATAATTTTATTTTAAACCATAGTTTTTAGATGTGGTGAATAATAATGTAATAATAGTGGCGGTAAGTCATTTGAAGAGAATCCTGAAAAATCCATGAGCAGTTGATCTACCTTAAAAATTATTCTCTTTGTTTTGTACTCTGAGTCTACTCCTGCCTGGTTCCCAGCTTCTAAGAGCAGAGCATCCAATACAGTGTGTGGTACCATAACCCTAGGATGGCAGGAGGAATGTTGTGTAACCATTTTCAGGTTGATTAGTTTAGTTTTCTGCCCAGACCTAGTTTTTTGCACAACACGGTGCATGTGAGACCAGCTGGCACCACAAGCAAATCTTCTAAGAAAAAATAATCAGATTTGGGAAGTAAATTTAAGTCCAAATATCTATGCTACCATTTAGATAAATATAAACTTTGTTAATATTTGGTTGATTTAATAGTAATTGTATGTATTATCTTTTTTTTTTCTTTTTTAACCTCCAGTCAAGTTTTCGTGAAATGATCTGGGAAATTTAGAAGCATGGAAGGATTGCATTAGGAAGTCCTTAATTCCCAGGATTAAAGGAAGGTTAAAAGCAAAAATAAGTAGCAAAGAGCAAGATTATCAAAGAATAAAGAGACAAAGGAATATACTTATAAGCCATATATATATATATATATATATATATATATAGTTCTTTTTAAATTAATAACCAATGAGAAATTATACCAGCATAATATACATAAAATATAGTCCTTGCACACTGAGAGTAAATGTGTTATATTGTTATTTCAGCTTTCCCAATTTGTATTTCAAGCCTGTAACATTTTAAGTATGATTGATATATTCAAAATAAACCTTTTAAGTTGTCTGTTAATGTGATATATTTTTCATGTTTTCCTTTTGCCCTAAAATATATTCTTCCACGTTGAATAAGGTCCTTCTTAAAGGAGAGGGAATATAGGCAGGGACTTTGACAGATACAGAAACAAATGTGATGGCAGGTCAGGGAATACCAGCAACTACAGTCCATTGAATTGAGTTAGAGAGGAGTGAAGAGATTCTGCTTTAGGCCCTCCAGGGGAACGACAGCCCTATAAAGAGTGTTGTAGTTGTTGCTGTTGTTATTGATGTAGTTCAATCGGAAGAGGGTAAATTTTGCTTCAAAAACCACATCACATTGTGGCTCTTTATATAGTGGCCCTAAAATCATGCATATGCCAGCAAACATAAATGCACACATGCATAAATGCACACATGCATATACATGTACATATAAGCAAACGCACATGCATGCATATATGTGGGTGCACAATCTACACACATGCATTCACACACACATTTACAAACATACACAGGTATTCATGTGTATACAAGTACATATGTACATACTATGAACACACAAATACACATGCACATATGCAAATAATTGGTTCTTTACTTTTTTTCTTCCATACCTTTTTAAAATTTTTATTAGATATTTTCTTTATTTACATTTCAAATGATATTCCCTTCCCTTGTTTTCCCTCCAAAATCTCCTATCGAATACCCCCTCCCCTGATCACTATCCCACCCACTCCTCCCATTTCCCTGTCCTGGCATTCCCCTACATTGGGGCATAGAGCCTTCACATGACCATGGGAATCTTCTCTTATTAGTATCCAACAAGGCCATGTTGGCTGGAGCCATGGGTATCTCCATGTGTACTCTTTGGTTGTTGCTTTAGTCCCTGTTATCTCTTGGGGTACAGGTTGATTCATATTGTTTTTCCTCCTATGGGGCTGCAAAGCCCTTCAGCTCCTTGGATCCTTTCTCTAGTTTCTCATTTGGAGACCCTGTGCTCAGTTCAATGAATGGCTATGAACAAACACTTTTGTTGGTTAGTGCAGAAAGAGGAGGATGCTAGCTTAATATGGGTTTAAGGAATGAACACTGCTAGAAAACAAACTTTTCATACCAGAAGTTGTCTATATAGCATGTAATGCTATTTTTTCACTGTTTGTTTATTTATTTATTTATTTATTTATTTATTTATTTATTTATTTATTTATTTATATTTTTTTAAAACTCCAGATTTTATTCCCCCCTGCTCCACCCTCTGACTGTTCCACATCACATACCTCCTCCCTTCCTCCCTGTATCAATGAGAATGTCCTCACCCTCCAGCCTCTACCCTACCAATCCTCTAAACTCCCTGGGTTTTCCAGTCTCTTAAGCATTAGGTACATCTCCTCAGACTAAACCCAGAGCTGGCAGTCCACTGCTGTATATATGTTGGGGGCTTTATATCAGCTGGTGTGTGATCCTAGATGTTGGTCCAGTGTCTGAGAGATCTCAGGGATCCAGGTTAATTGAGACTGCTGGTCCTCCTACAAGGTTGCCCTCCTCCTCAGCTTCTCCCAGCTTTCCCCTAATTCAACCACAGGGTCAGCAGCTTCTGTCCATTGGTTGGGTGCAAATATCTGCATCTGACTCTTTCAGCTGCTTGTTGGGTCTTTCAGAAGGCAGCCATGCTAGGTCCTTTTTTGTGAGCTCTCCATAGCCTCAGTAATAATATCAGGCCTTTGGGCCTCCTCTTGAGCTGGATCCCACTTTGGGTCTGTTGCTGGACCTTCTTTTCCTCAGGCTCTTCTCCATTCCCATTCCTGCAGCTCTTTCAGACAGAAAGAATTAAGGGTCAGGATGGCAACTTATCCCTCACTTGATACCCTGACTTTGTGTTGAAGTTGGGCTCTACAAGTTCCAGCTCCCCACTGTAAGGCCTCTCATCAAGTTCCTCAATTTGATTATTGAGAGTCTGTCACCTCCTAGGTCTTTGGTACATTCTGGAGGGTCACCCCCCCAACCTCCTACCTCCTGAGGTTGCCTGTTTGATTCTTTCTGCTGGCCCTCAGGGCTTCAGTCCTTTTCTCCTATCCAATACACATCATGTTCCCTTCCCCCGACTCACTTTTCCTATCTCCCTTCTTGTGATTGCTTTCTTCTCCAACCCAAGTTGGACAGAGATGTCCTCACTTGGGCCCTTCAGCTTGTTGATCTTTTTGAGTTCTGTATACTGTATCTTGGGTATTCTGTACTTTTTTTCTTTGTTGGCTAATTTCCACTTATTAGTGAGTACATAGCATGTATGACCTTTTGAGCCTGAGTTTCCTCAGTTTTATTATGTTTAAACTTAGTTTAATTTGTCAAATTGTGCCACAGTTTTTGTGAGCAAAGTATTGTGAAAAACAGAGTGAAATAATGCAAATTTTGCTAGAGAAGATAGAGAAATCACAGTATTTTGAAGAAAAAATGAAAGACAAATGAACTATTTAGCTCACATGTCTGCCATTTAGCCCAAAAGACAGAAGAATGTATTATTGGGGAGCATTTGAAAAAAAAGCAAAATCAGAAAAGAAACTGAGAGACTGGATAAATTAGGAGCTAGCTGAAGGTCATTTTTGCTGTACTAATTTAGAAATATAGTAGGAAAAAAGATTTTTCAATCTCTTAATGAGACACAATATGTGCACAGGGATCCAGTTAGATATAGCCTGAAATTCTGTTTGAACACCTTCTTAATTAGTTCAATAAAAATGAAGTTCCAAGAATGGGATTAATTTAGCAAACCAGTTGATAACAACTGATTAATTGATGTCAGTTATCACTTATAAAGCAGTTTGAATGTGGAACATGCTGTGAGTATTAACCAGTGTTATTAAGATTATAATGATGAGGTGGATGAAAAAAATCTAGCATGGATAACATTTAAAAGAGAGTTTATAATATGGTCAGTGTGAAAGATGACTTGGCATTGAGGAAACATGTGAAGCTATTTGAATGTTCCTTTATGGTTTTCACACACACACACACACACACACACACAAATGCACATACATACACGTATTCATTAAAGGTGTGTTTTAATTCTGATTTTGCATATTATTAGTTCTGTATTTAGCATGTGTAGCATAAAATGTGAACTTTTGTATAAATGTTGAAATTGTGAATCATTGAATATATTGTCTTGTTTTCAAAAGTACCTATGTGGAAGGTTACCCTTGGAATGTTCTGATGGGATGCTAGAGGCTCAGATCATGTGACCTGCTCTAATGAATGGATTTGCCCTTTGATGTGTACAAGGTAAGATAGTAATACTGAGGTACTGGATAAGTGGGAAGTGGGGTCTCATTAAAGAAGTAGGGTAACTGGACACATACATTTGGGGCTTCACATTGCCCTTTATCCTCCCTTTCTTCCTTTCCTCGTCTCTCCTGTCTTTCATGATGTGTCACATTCACAAGGACTAATCCTTCCTAAACTATGAGCAAAATCAGTTTCCTTCTTTAAGCTGCCTTAAATATATAACTGATTAGAAACATATCCGATAGAGCTTCAAATCTGTTTTTGTTTCAATCTGTGTATTTGCCTCTTTTTTATTACTCACATATTTAGACTCATATAATGTGAAGCCAAATAATTCATACTAATTTAGCCATATATAAAAATAGAATATATACTGAAAATGGCCTGGACTGAAGTTAATTTTGAAAGTAAAGCCGAAGAATCTCTCTTGGATTAGATAAGAGATTAAAGAGGCTAAAAGAAAATGTCAGTTTAAAAACCTGCTGGGAATTGGTAGCACACACTTTATCTTAGCATTTGTGAAGCAGAGCCCTCTTGGAAGCAAAGGGGAGGGAGATGGGATGGGGGGGGTTGTGGCGGGGAAATGGGGAAGGGCAACATTTGAAATGTAAATCAATAAAATAACCAATTAATAATAATAATCATCTTTGATGTTAATTCAAGGATAAAGAGATTAACAGAATGCATTAAAATGACAGAAATAATTCAACTGTAATTCATATAAAACATTAACTGAAAGACAGATATACAGTAAATGTACATACTTTGCTAACACTTATCAGTAAACAAGGAGAGACCATGGAGATTCACAGTGGTAGAACCTGGAGAGTGAGGTCAGCCCTTGTGAACCAGTGGCCTGAGGCCCATACCTGTTTTTCTGCTTAAATTTGAGAAAATCATTTGGTGAAATTGTTTTCTTTCCTTCCTTCTAACATAGTTTTTTTTCTGAAATTCCATTCTAATGTTTTCAAATATAGCAAAAAAAAAAAAAGAAATTTTAACTATCACTCATTGAATAGCTAAAGTTAATTATTAGTGATAAGTGTATATTAAAGAAGCTGATCATTGACAAACAAGAAATTATACCTTTCTGAACACAGGAAGTATATTAATGATTGCTCAATAACTAAAGGAATGAAAACAAAGCAAATAATTTAGAAAAACAAAGTAATTGATTCTTTTCTTTTGATATAAATTTATTACCTGATTAAATTGAAAATGACCAAATATTGAATAATTAATATTGAATAATTGTTCATCTTAAGAAATCACGTAGGATTTTTGTGGATAAAGTTTTCTTTCACAATAAATAACATAAATTTAAATTAATTATATATGATTATTGAAATTTTGATATGGTCATTTCTTATTTACATGTCTTATTTTTTGATAATTTAAATTTCGGACTCTCCTTTTAATAAATGAGGTAAAATGTTTGAATACATGATAAAATATAAGTACCAAAGACATTCTAGAATATGTAACTTGAAATAAATTTTAAAATTAGAATTATTTCTTTAAATATATTAGTGCTTAATATTACCTCTAAAAAAGACAATTATAAATTATGACACACATAAGTCATTTCTAAGTTTGACCTGAATTGTCAAATTTGGAAGAATTACTAACACATTAGAAGGTTTGAAAACTATGAAAATATTTACATAATTCTGATTGTACATATTTTTCCATTCCTTCTAAACATGCATTTATGTGTATTAGCAAAAACAATTCAGACTTTCATTAAATGTATTATATTTCCAATGTAATATTTATTTAAGCTTAATGTTTAATAATATTTAATAGGCCTTTATAAAATATATACTTTTATAAAACAACTTTTCTAATTATTTTTACTTTTGCTTATTTAAGTAAAATATAATTTCATAATTTCTGCGCTTTCTTCCCTCCAACCCTTTATATCCCTTTAAATTCATTTTTCCTTAACTTGTTATTGATATATATATATATATATATATATATATATGTGTGTGTGTGTGTGTGTGTGTGTGTGTGTGTACATATGTATATGTATATGTATATAAGATATATACACATATGCTAATACATAAATATCTACTGCAGCGTCTCCTTAGTGTTGCTTACATGTATATGTATATTTAGAGTCAACCTCTTGGTATTATCTAAACATTAGGAACCTCATCCCTTGAATAGTCTAGTTCTCTCTCACTCAGCATTAATTAGCTGCTATTGCCATTTTCTGGTGTCCATTACACACTAGATATCTTTCCTGTTCCCTGTCTACCTGTTTGATTAGCAATTGTTTAGAATATTTTCCACAAATATTCTCTTTAAATCTTATTTTATCATTGTTATAATTATTTTTAGGGTGATATTTGCCCATATAAGGCATTTATAAATTCACAATCCAACTGTTTGTCTCATACTACATACTCACACACACAGAAAATCTAATAGAGGCTAGTGTATCTTCAAATATAGACAGAGAATCAAATCACCAATTCAATTGTTACCAACTGAATCTGTCTCTTAGAAGGACATTTGACCTCTGTGTGACTGGATGAATCTATGTTTCATTGAAGAAGTACAATGAAACTTTAGATATAGGATCCAGTTTTCATCAGTGAAAACTGCCAAGTATATTCCTACCTTTCGCAAATGAAAACCAGAGTCTCTTTGCTCACAAGACTCTTCACAAAGTATTTGTTTCAGTATTCTCTTTGGGATTTTATTTGTCTACATAATGAAACTATTTCTAAACTTTAGTAAAAATAAACATTGTAGCTGTGACATTAACAATTATTAAAGATGATAGTTTGCTAATTTTTTATTTTCCTTTATAACAATGTATTGATGATATATAAATATCAATGAAATACAGACATTTGTCTGATTTTCTAATCTATCTCCGTCTTCAAAAATTTAACTACTAATAGTTTATTTGCAGAGAAGTAAAATTCACACATGTAAATGTCACAGATCTCTTTTGTAGATCTGTTTTAAATTATTAATAATAACAGTAAGATGTGGATAAAACATTTCAGAATACTTTATAAAAACCATGTGTTTATACTACTAGCCTATATATCTTTTTTTCTTTTTTTACTTGATATATTTTTTATTTACATTTCAAATGATTTCCCATTTTCAGGCCCCCCACTCCCCGAAAGTCACATAAGCCCCCTTCCCTCTCCCTGTTCTCCCATCCAACTCTTCCTACTTCCCTGTTCTGGTTTTGCCCTATACTGTTACACTGAGTCTTTCCAGAACCAGGGGCCAATCCTCCTCTCTTCTTGTACCTTATTTGATGTGTGGATTATGTTTTGGGTATTCTAATTTTCAAGGCTACTCCACTTATTAGTGAGTGCATACCCTGATTGATCTTTTGACACTGGGTTACCTCACTTAATATGTTCTCCAACTCCATCCATTTGTCTAAGAATTTCATGAATTCATTGTTTCTAATGGCTGAATAGTACTCCATTGTGTATATATACCATATTTTTTGCATCCATTCTTCTATTGAGGGATACCTGGGTTCTTTCCAGCTTCTGGCTATTACAAATAGGGCTGCTATGAACATAGTGGAGCACGTAGTATCCTTATAACACACTGGGGAATCCTCTGGGTATATGCCCAGGAGTGGTATAGCAGGATCTTTCGGAAGTGACATGCACAGTTTTCTGAAGAACCACCAGACTGATTTCCAGAGTGGTTGTAACAGTTTGCAACCCCACCAGCAGTGGAGGAGTGTTCCCCATTCTCCAAATCCTCGCCAACAACTGTTGTCTCCTGAATTTTTTATTTTAGCCATTCTGACTGGTGTAAGGTGAAATCTCAGGGTTGTTTTGATGTGCATTTCCCTAATGACTAATGAAGTTGAGCATTTTCTAAGATGCTTCTCAGCCATCCGAAGTTCTTTAGGTGAAAATTCTTTGTTTAGCTCTGTGCCCCATTTTTAATAGGGTTATTTGGTTTTCTGGGGTCTAACTACTTGAGTTCTTCATATATATTTTGGATATTAGCCCTCTATCTGATGTAGGGTTAGTGAAGATCTTTTCCCAATTTGCTGGTTGCCAATTTGTCCTTTTGATGGTGTCCTTTGCCTTACAGAAACTTTGTAATTTTATGAGGTCCTATTTGTCATTCTTGCTCTTAGAGCATAGGCTATTGGTGTTCTGTTCAGGAACTTTCCCCCTGTACTAATGTCCTCAAGGGTCTTCCCCAGTTTCTTTTCTATTAGCTTCAGAGTGTCTGGCTTTATGTGGAAGTCCTTGATCCCTTTGGAGTTGAGCTTAATACAAGGAGATAATGATGGATCAATTCGCATTCTTCTGCATGCAGACTTCCAGTAGAACCAGCACCATTTGTTGAAAAGGCTATCTTTTTTCTATTGGATGTTTTCAGCTCCTTTGTCGAGGATCAAGTGGCCATAGGTCTGTGGGTTCATTTCTGGATCTTCAGTCCTGTTCCATTGATCCGCCTGCCTGTCACTGTACCAATACCATGCAGTTTTTAACACTTCTGCTCTGTAGTACTGCTTGAGGTCAGGGATACTGATTCCCCCAGAATTTCTTTTGTTGTTGAGAATAGTTTTAGCTATCCTGGTTTTTTTGTTATTCCAGATGAATTTGAGAATTGCTCTTTCTAACTCTATGAAGAACTGAGTTGGGATTTTGATGGGTATTGCATTGAATCTGTATATCGCTTTTGGCAAAATGGCCATTTTAACTATATTAATCCTGCCAATGCATGAGCATGGGAGAGTTTTCCATTTTTTGAGGCCTTCTTCTATTTCCTTCTTCAGAGTCTTGAAGTTCTTGTCATATAGATCTTTCACATGTTTGGTAAGAGTCACCCCAAGGTACTTTATACTGTTTGTAGCTATTGTGAAGAATGTCATTTCCCTAATTTCTTTCTCAACCTGCTTATCCTTTAAGTATAGGAAGGCTACTGATTTGCTTCAGTTGATTTTATAACCTGCCACTTTGCAAAAGCTGTTTATCAGCTATAAAAGTTCTCTAGTTGAGTTTTTTTGGGTCACTTAGGTAGACTATCAAATCATCTGCAAATAACAATTATTTGACTTCTTCCTTTCCAATTTGTATTGCATTGACCTCCTTATGTTGTCTAATTGCCTGAGCTAGAACCTCAAGTACAATATTGAAAAGATAAGGAGAATTCTTTGTTTAACTCTGTACCCCATTTTTAATAGGGTTGTTTGGTTTTCTGGAGTCTAACTTCTTGAGTTCTTTATATATATTGGATATATATATATATATATATATATATATATATATATATATATATATATATATCCAATATCTGATGTAGGATAGGTGAAGATCTTTTCCCAATTTGTTGGTTGCTGATTTGTCCTTTTGATGGTGTCCTTTGCCATACAGAAACTTTGTAATTTTATGAGGTCCCATTTGTCAATTTTTTATCTTAGAGCATAAGCTATTGGTGTTCTGTTCAGGAACTTTCTCCCTGTACCTGTGTCCTCAGGGGTCTTCCCCAGTTTCTTTTCTATTAGCTTCAGAGTGTCTGACTTTATGTGGAGGTCCTTGATCCATTTGGAGTTGAGCTTAGTACAAGGAGATAATGATGGATCAATTCCCATTCTTCTACATGCTGACCTCCAGTTGAACCAGCACCATTTGTTGAAAAGGCTATCTTTTTTCCATTGGATGTTTTCAGCCCCTTTGTCAAGGATCAAGTGGCCATAGGTGTGTGGGTTCATTTCTGGATCTTCAATCCTGTTCCATTGATCTGCCTGCCTGTCACTGTACCAATACCATGTAGTTTTTAACACTATTGCTCTGTAGTATTGCTTGAGGTCAGGGATACTGATTCCCCCAGAATTTCTTTTGTTGCTGAGAATAGTTTTAGCTATCCTGGGTTTTTTTGTTATTCCAGATGAATTTGGTAATTGCTCTTTCTAACTCTGTGAAGAATTGAGTTGGGATTTTGATGGGTATTGCATTGAATCTGTATATTGCTTTTGGCAAAATGGCCATTTTAATTATATTGATTCTACCGATCCATGAGCATGGGAGGTTTTCCCATTTTTTGAGGTCTTCTTCCATTTCCTTCTTCAGAGTCTTGAAGTTCTTGTCATACAGATCTTTCACATGTTTGGTAGAATTCTTACCTGAAGAACGTCGGATGGTGGAGAAGCATCTTAAAAAGTGCTCAACTTCATTAGTCATTAGGGAAATGCCAATCAAAACAACCCTGAGATTTCACCTTACACCAGTCAGAATGGCTAAGATGAAAAATTCAGGAGACAGCAGGTTTTGGCTGGGATGTGGAGAAAGTGGAACACTCCTCCACTGCTGGTGGGGTTGCAAATTGGTACAACCACTCTGGAAAGCAGTCTGGCGGTTCCTCAGAAAACTGGGCACCTCACTTCCAGAAGATCCTGCTATACCACTCCTGGGCATATACCCAGAGGATTCCCCATGATGTATTAAGGATACATACTCTACTATGTTCATAGCAGCCCCATTTATAATTGCCAGATGCTGGAAAGAACCCAGGTATCCCTCAACAGAAGAGTGGATGCAAAAAATGTGGTATATCTACACAATGGAGTACTATTCAGCCATTAGAAACAATGAATTCATGAAATTCCTAGGCAAATGTTTGGAGCTAGAGAACATCATACTAAGTGAGGTAACCCAGACTCAAAAGGTGAATCATGGTATGCACTCACTAATAAGTGGATATTAACCTAGAAAATTGGAATACCCAAAACATAATCCACACATCAAATGAGGTACAAGAAGAAAGGAAGAGTGGCCCCTTGTTCTGGAAAGATTCGGTGAAGCAGTATTTGGTAAAACCAGAACGGGGAAGTGGGAAGGGGTGGGTGGGAGGACAGGGGGAGAGAAGGGGGCTTATGGGACTTTCGGAGAGTGGGGGCTAGAAAAGGGGAAATCATTTGAAATGTAAATAAAAAATATATCGAAGAAAAAAAAGAAAAAAAAAGAAAAGATAAGGAGAAAGGGGGCAGCCCTGTCTAGTCCCTGATTTTAGTGGGATTGCTTCAAATTTCTCTCCATTTAGTTTGATGCTGGCTACCGGTTTGCTGTATATTGCTTTTAGTATGTTCAGGATGGGCCTTGTATTCCTGTTCTTTGCAAGATTTTAAGCAAGAGAGGATGCTTAATTTTGTCAAATGCTTTTTCAGCATCCAATGAAATGACCATGTGGTTTTGTTCTTTGAGTTTGTTTATGTAGTGGGTTGCATTGATGGATTTCTGTATATTGAACCAACCCTGCATCCCTGGGATAAAGCCTACTTGATCATGGTGGATGATCATTTTTATGTGTTCTTGGATTCTGTTGGCAAGAATTTTATTGAGTATTTTTGCATCGATGTTTATAAGGGAAATTGGTTTGAAGTTCTCTTTCTTTGTTCGATCTTTGTGTGGTTTTGGTATCAGCTTAATTATGGTTTCATAGGAGTTGAGTAGTGTTCCTTCTGTTTCTACTTTGTGGAATAGTTTGAAGAGTATTGATGTTAGGTCTTCTTTGAAGGTTTGATAGAATTCTGCAGTGAAACCATCTGGTCCTATGCTTTTTTTGGTTGGAAGACTTTCTGTGACCCCTTCTATTTCTTTAGGGGTTATGGGACTGTTTAGATGATCTATTTGGTCCTGATTTAATTTTGGTATTTAGTATCTGTCTAGGAAATTGTCCATTACCTCCAGATTCTCCAGTTGTATTGAGTATAGGATTTTGTAGTAGGATCTGATGATTATTTGAATTTCCTCAGTTTCTGTCGTTATATCCCCCTTTTCATTTCTCGTTTTGTTAATTTGAATAATTTCCCTTTGGTCAGTCTGGCTAAGGGTTTATCTATCTTGTTGATTTTATCAAAGAACCAGCTCCTGGATTCGTTGATTCTTTGTATGTTTCTCTTTGTTTCCACTTGATTGATTTCAGCGCTGAGTTTGATGATTTCCTGTCTTCTTCTCCTGCTGGGTGAATTAGCTTCTTTTTGTTCCAGAGCTTTCACATGTGCCATCAAGCTGCTAGTGTATGCTCTCTTCCATTTCTTTTTGGAGGCATTCAGGGCTATTAGTTTTCCTCTTCACACTGCTTTCATTGTGTCCCAAAGATTCAGGTATGTTGTACCTTCATTTTCATTGAATTCTAAAAAGTCTCTTATTTCTTTCTTTATTTCTTATTTGGTCAAGGTGTCATTGAGTAGAGTATTGTTCAGCCTCCATGTGTATGTGGACTTTCTGTTGTTTTTGTTGTTATTGAAGACCACTCTTTTTTTTAATAAATATTTTTATTTTCTATATTCTTTGTTTACCTTCCAAATGAGTTCCCCTTTCCCAGATTCCCCCCTCCCCATATGTTGCATAAACCTTCTTCTCTCCATCCATTCTCCAATCACCACCTCCTTTTTCTCTGTCCTTATATTCCCCTCCAATGCTAGATCAATCCTTTCCAGGACCAGGACCCTCTCCATACTTCTTCATGGGAGTCATTTGTTATACAATTTGTGCCTTGGGTATTCAGAGCTTCTGGGCTAATTAATATCCACTTATCAGAGATTGCATTCCATGTGTATGCTTTTGTGACTGGGTTACCTCACTTAGGATGATATTTTCCAGATCAAACCACTTGCCTAAAAATTTTGTGAATTCATTGTTTCTAATTGCTGAGTACTATTCCATTGTATAAATATACCACATTTTCTGTGTCCATTCCTCCATTGAGGGACATCTGGGTTCTTTCCAGCTTCTGGCTATTATAAATAAGGCTGCTATGAACATAATGGAGCATGTGTCTTTATTGCATGCTGGGGAATCCTTTGGGTATATGCCCAGGAGAGGTATAGCATGGTCTTCCGGAAGTGTCATGTCCAGTTTTCTGAGGAACCGCCAGACTGATTTCCAAATTGGTTGTACCATCTTACAGCCCCTACAGCAGTGGAGGAGTGTTCCTCTTTCTCCACATCCTCGCCAACACCTGCTGTCTCCTAAGTTTTTGACCTTAGCCATTCTGACTGGTGTAAGGTGAAATCTCACTTTTATTCCATAGTGATCTGATAGGAGGCATGGGATTAGTTCGAACTTCTTATATTTGTTGAGGTCTGTCCTCTGACCAATTATATGATTGATTTTGGAGAAGGTACCATGAGGTGCTGAGAAAAAGGTATATTCTTTTGCTTTAGGATGAAATGTTCTATAAATATCAGTCAAATCCAATTGGTCCAACGCTTCAATTAGTTTTACTGTGTCCCTGCTTAGTTTCTGTTTTCCTGATCAGTCCATTGAGGATAGTGGAGTGTTGAAGTCACCCACAATTATTGTGTTAGGTGCAATGTGTGCTTTGAGCTTTAGTAAAGTTTCTTTTATGAATGAGTGTGCCCTTGCATTCGGTGCATAGATGTTCAGAATTGAAAGTTCTTCCTGGAAGATTTTTCCTTTGATCAGCAGGAAGTGACCTCCCATGTCTCTTTTGATGACTTTAGGTTGAAAGTCAATTTTATCTGATATTAGAATGCTTCTCTGGCTCATTTCCTGAGACCTTTGGCTTGTAAAATTGTCTTCCAGCCTTTACTCTAAGGTAGTTTTTGTCTTTGACACTGAGGTGTGTTTCCTGTAAGCAGCAAAATGTAGGGTACTGTTTCCTTATCCAGTCTGTTAGTCTATGTCTTTTTATTAGGGAATTTGAGTCCATTGATGTTAAGAGATATTAAGGGATAGTGATTATTACTTCTTGTTGTTTTTGATGTTATTTTTATATTTGTGAGGTTGCCTTCTTTGGGGTTTGATAAAGGAAGGTTCCTATCTTGCTTTTTCCAGAGTGTAGTTTCCCTCTTTGTATTGGAGTTTTCCTCCTATTATTCTTTGTAGAGCTGGTTTTGTGGAAAGATATTGTGTAAATTTGGTTTTGTCATGGAATATCTTGGTTTCTCCATCTATGGTGATTAAAAGTTTTGTTGGGTATAGTAGTCTTGTCTGATATTTGTGTTCTCTTAGTGTCTGCATGAGATCTGCCCAGGATCTTCTAGCTTTCATGGTCTCTAGTGAGAAGTCTGGTGTGATTCTGATAGGTCTTCCTTTACATGTTATTTGGCCTTTTTCTCCTCCTGCCTTTAATATTCTTTCTTTGTTTACTACATTTGGAGTTTTTATTATTATGTGACAGGAAGTATTTCTGCTCTGGTCCAGTCTGTTTGGAGTTCTGTAGGCTTCTTGTATATTCATGGGTATCTCTCTCTTTAAGTTAGGGAAGTTTTCTTCCATAATTTTGTTGAAGATATTTGCTGTCCCTTTTGGTTGTAAATCTTCACTCTCATCTATACCTATAATCTTTAGGTTTGGTCTTCTCATTTTTCGTGGATTTCCTGGATGTTCTGGGATACCAGCTTTTTGCATTTTGCATTTTCTTTGACTGTTGAGTCCATGGTTTCTATGGTATCTTCAGCTTTTGAGATTCTTTCTTCCATCTCTTATATTCTGTTGTTGATATTTGCATCTATGGCCCCTGATTTCTTCCCAACGTTTTCTATCTCCAAAGTTGTCTCACTTTGTGATCTCTTACTTGTTTCTACTTCTGTTTTTAATTCGAGGATGGTTTTGTTCAGTTCTTTCATTTATTTGTTTGTGTTTTCCTTTAATTCTTTAAGACATTTTTGTGTTTCCTCTTTCATGACTTCTGATATTTGACTCACTTTCTCCTGCATTTCTTTAAGTCTTTTTTGCGTTTTTTCTTTATTGGCTTCTATCTCTTGAACCTTATTCTCCTGAATTTCTTTAAGTGTTTTTGTGTTTCCATTATACAGGTTTCTAGCTTATTCATGTTCCCCTGTATTTCTTTAAGAGATTCATTTATGTCCTTTTTATGTTCTAGCAGCATCATGACCATTTTAAATCCAAATCTTGTTTTTCTGGAGTGTTGGTGTATCCAGGACTTGCTGATGTTGGAGCGTTTGGTTCAGATGCTGCCATATTGCTTAGATTTCTGTTAGTAGCATTCCTATGTCTGCCCTTTGCCATCTTGTTATCTCTGAAGGTAGTTGGTCTTGTCTCTGGCTGATGTTTGAGCCTTCTGTGGGGCTGTAGGGCTATTTCCACAACACTGGATGGCTGGGTTTCCCCTGTCACAGATTGCTGATATGCTGTCCTCCTCTTGTGTGCCCTTGGATCCCTAGTGTGCCTTGCCCCAGATTGTGTCTGTGAACCAGGTGGAGCCTGTTTGCTCCTTCAGGGAGTGCTGATGGTGTATACTGTGGGGCCCTTTTCTGCGGGAATCAGCAGAGTGCTGATCACTGCCAGGCAGCTGCTCCTCCAATTGAGTTGGTGCACACAAGGATAGCCTAGCTGCTCAGGCCCTGAGTCTAGGCAAAAGCCTGGCAGGCTTAGGCCTGAGCAATATTCACCTCAGGCTATGACTGTTAATTCGTTCAGTCAGGTAGCCAAGATGGCGAGCGCTGGAAGAGTCTGCCGGGCTAACAACCTCCTGGCCGGGTTGGCACACAGATGGCCCACTGGACAACCCAGGGCCTGGGTGCAATTCAACGCCTGGCAGGCTTAGATCCCCGCTATATTAACCTCAGGCTATGACTGTTAGCTGGCTTTGCCTGCTAGAACTCTCTGGTGTCCCATAGCCAAAATGGGGGCACACACGCACTGGGACAGACTGTTGGGCAAAGAATCTCCTGGCTGGGTTGGCACACTGATGGCACCCTAGAATAGCCCCTGGCCTGGGTGCATGGGCTTAGACCCCTGCAATGTTGGCCTCGGGCTAAGTCTGCGTACTTCAGGGCTGTCGGTTCTCTCTGGTGTCTGAGAGCCAAGATGGTGGAGAGTCTCTCTAACTGACTGGCGGGAGGCAGAGTTCTGATGTGGCTTCAGATCTGCTTGCAGCCCCACTGGCCAGCGATGGTCAGTGGTAGTGGGCGCAGGGTTTGCCAGGACCCTGTAGCCTTGGTTCCACTGCTGATCTATAATTTTACTTTAAGATTATTGACTTCCTACTGTGGACTCTTTTGTGCTGATCAACTTTTCCTTTCCAGGAATTATAGAGTATAGAGTTAATTAAAGGGTATACCTATATCATTGTAACAGAGGTGATATAGACAAAATGGGAAGAAAATAACAATAATTCATAAACAAAGAATATAATGAAGCAAAATCACAAATATATCACAGAAAAATACATTTTATCCTTCAGAGCAAACAGGGAAGGAAAAATGTAAGGGCAAAAACAATGTCAAAAAAACACAAAAGACAGCTACTTAAGACCCTGGAAATTCTCTTGGGAAAAGCTATTATATGCATAGATTTTTCACTTGCAGGTCCTCTGTCCTCCTCCCTCCTCTGTTGGTGTCCTATATAATCCATACATAATAAATACTGAGTAACTCTTTATGCTGTAAGCTTTTCAACCAGCACAGGATTTGATCCACCAATTACCAAATATTTCTCCATCATAAAACATATATCACCAGAATTGATATCCTGATTGTAAAATCTCACCTCCAAGGTTTGAAACAAATGCAATAAGATGAAGATTATAACAGAATTTAACGTTTTCAATAATTGAAATTTATTTTTTGGTTTGCCTAATGAGATATGCAGGATTATAAGATTCACCTCTTTTATTATTTTATTTTAAAGTCATTTGCTTTTCTTTAAAATCTTGACATGAGTCATACATGTATAAAGGAAATTTCTGTGTTGCACTTCAATTTATTACATATGATACCTTTCTGGGTGCTTTTCACTAGAACCCTAGAAATTCTTATATGTTATATCATTTTACATGCTATTTATCCTGTATGTCTGTGAGAAATGTAAGCTTTAGACTGTAAGTGGGTAGATGAGCATTAAATGCTGAAAGCAGAGAAGACAAAAGAAGTGACTGGTACTCATTTAAAAAAAAGTTTTAAATTGTAGCATTAGCAAAAGTAATTGAAAACTTCTGATAAAATTGAACATTATGCCTCAAGTGTTTTTACTGTTTTAAATATCTAGACAGGCATAGGTGTATCACATATTGTATCTGGTGTTTATCTCCAACTTACTTATTTGTATCATTTAAAGTAAGTTTTTATCTCATTATGACAAATATCCAGAGAAGCATTAAAACATCAGTAGTTACCACCATGAATTTTAGAGTGTGGTCAGACATGGCCTTTCATTAACTTGAGTAAGAAGCAGATGATGAGCACCCCCAGAGACTCACACTGCCATCTCCCAGGATGGTAGTTTCTTCTTCAAAGGGTGGTTTTTATCCAAAAATGCCATTGAAGCATGTGCATTTCATAATTTTAGTTATAGAGTATTTTCTTTTTATTGGTTATTTTACTTATTAACATTTCAAATACTTTCTCCCTTCCTAGTCACTCCTTCCAAAAAAACCTTATCCCATCCTCCTCTCTCCTGATTCTATGAGGGTGCTCTACCACCCACCCACGCACTCCAGTTGCCTGCCCTAGCATTCCCCTACACTGGGCGATTAATCCCTCACAGGACCAAGGACCTATCCTCACATTGATGCCAGATAAGGCAATCTTCTGCTACATATGCCGCTAGAACCATTGGTCCCACCATGTGTACTTTTTGGTTGGTAGTTTAGTTCTTAGGAGCTCTAGGACATCTTGTTGGTTGAAATTCTTGTTCTTCCTACGGGGTTAAAAACCCCTTCAGCTTCTTCAGCCCTTCACCTAACTTCTCCAATGGCATCCTGTCTCAATCTGATGGTTGGCTGCATGCATCAGCTTCTGTATTGGTCAGGCTCTGGCACAGCCTCTCAGGCTCCTGTTAGCAAGCACTTCTTGGCAACAGCAATACTGTCTGGATTTAATGTCTGCATATGGGATGGATTCCCTAGGTGGAGCAGTCTCTGGATGGCCTTTCCTTCAGTTTCTGCTCTACTCTTTGTCCCTGTATTACCTTATTACAGGAGCAATTCTGGGTTAATATTTTTGAGATGGGTGAATGGCACCCTCCCTTAACCAGAGGGCTATGCCTAACCTTTGGATATGGTCTCTACAGTTTCTCTCTCATCTTTGTTGGATATTTCAGCTTTATCATGTAAGTTTTATAGATTTTTTTAAAAAATACTACAATTTGGTTTTCTACTTGACTATTAAATAGATGGCATGTTTAGAAACACTAAGTGAGTATAAATAGTGGTGTTATGAATATTTTTGTATATGCTTTTTTAATTGTATGTTTGCTAATAAAGTATATATAATTATTTTAATAGATATTGAATAATACTGAGTTGACTAATAATTGTTCATAGACATTTCAGACAGTCCACAATTGTGCTACATATTAGCATGCATCCCTTACTTTAAAACTTAGCTGTACTTGCAGTTAGTATTATTATGTTAGTTTGAATTTGTCCTCTATTGATTAAGCTAAAGATATTCTATATTTTTGTTATTTTAAAATTAACTCATTCTGAAAAATGTCCATTCAATTGTGGTATGCATTTTGGGGTCCAACTGTGGTTCTTCCTCCCTCACAGGGTATTCACAGGCACTGTACATTGGGTTGGAAGGATGAAGTAGAGTCCAGAATGGATGGAGTCTGAAAGATCCTGGTCCATCTGGGAGTGAGTGCCATTACTGTGTGACATCTAGACCTTCTCCTAGGACCTTAATGTTACAGGTCTTTTAGATGAAGGCATTCTCTGAAGATCTTCAGTGAATAATCTCTCTTAGGATATCTTTGCCTGTGCACATATGTTTATTTGGAATGGGCTTGTATATAAGAATTTTATTTGAGGTGAAACAGGGATATATATGCAAATATTGGAGAGTGAGAAGGAGATTTCAGGGTGAATGGAAATCACTGTCTAGAGTTTAAAGTGCTGAAAATGCTGCATTTGTATTGTTAGGCGTGCCAGGAATCCCAGGTACTTGTTGGATGGGTTCTTTATTGGAGAAAAGAAAGAAATTGAACTTGTAGGTCTGACAGGGACTACTGGGCTATTCCACAGATAGAATGAGAAGTTGGCCTCTCTAGACAGAGTAAGAGAAGAGCAAGCCTTTCTGATAAAAGGAGTCCTCCATTTTCTGATAAAAGGAGTCCTCCATTTTGTACTGAGTTCAGAGGAGCTATGCAGTCGAGGTCGACTGCGACCTTAATTAGGAGAGTTTTTCCACATTCATTCACTTTTTTTCTTTCTTTGAACACACACACACACACAAACACACACACACACACGAGTGTTGATCTGCCATCTTTGTTTCTGGACGGAACAGACAGGCAACACCAGGTTCACAGAGATATCCTGAGTTTGACATCACTCAGGACACAGCCCACTAGGCTTCTGCTAGCGCCCAGGGTATGGGCAGCTCTGTGGGCCATCTGTGTGCCAACCTTTGTCCTGGGCTGTTTGACCTTCAGAGTGATCTTCACTTGGAGAGGTCCACGCAAGGGCCAACATCTTCGCTCCAGGGCAAACCAGACAGGCAACACCAGGTACACACAGACAACCCGAGTATAACATTGCTTGGGGCAAGGCACACCAGGGCTTCAACTGCACCCAAGAGTAGGGCAGCACGTCAGCAATCTGTGCCAGGGGAAACCCAGTATCTAGTAGTGTGGAAATAACCTTATGGGCTCACAAGAGGTTCAAGCATCAGTCAGTGACAAAAGGACTGACTAATGCCAGAGATAACCAGATGGCAAAAGGTAAATGTAGGAACATTACTAATAGAAATCAAGGCAATATGGGAGTATCTGAACCCAATTCTCCTACAACAGCAAGTCCTGGATACCCCCAACACACCAGAAAAACAAGATTTGGATTTAAAATAACTGGTCATGATGTTGTTAAAGGAACATAAGAACACAAGAAGGACATAAATAAGTCTCTTTAAAAATGCAGAAGAATATGAATCCTTATGAGGGAAACACAAAAATTATCTAAAGAAATTCATGAAAATATGGGTCAACAGATAGAAGCCAATAAAGAGGAAATGCCAAAATCACTTAAAGAAATACAGGAGAACTTGGGTGAACAGGCAGAAGTCATGAAAGAAGAAACACAAAAATCTCTTAAAGATTTATAGGAATTCACAGACAAACAAGTGAAGGAACTGAGCAAAATCATCCAGGATCTAAAAACAGAAGTAGAAACAACTAAGATATCACAAAGGGAGACATCTTTGAAGACAGAAAACCTTGGGAAGAAATCAGGGGCCATAGATGCAAATATCAACAACAGAATACAAGAGATGAAAGAATCACAGATGCCGAAGATACTAAAGAAACCATGGACTCAACAGTCAAAGAAAATGCAAAATGCAAAAAGCTTGAAACCCAAAACATCCAGGAAATCAAGGACACAATGAGAAGAACAAATCTAAGGATTATAGGTATAGATGAGAGTGAAGACTTACAACATAAAGGGCTAGCAAATATCTTATATATCTTATATTATATATGTTATATATTTTATTATATACAAAATTATGGAAGAAAACTTCCCTAACCTAAAGAGAGTGATGCCCATGAATATAAAAGAAGGCTACAGAACTACAAACAGACTGGACCAGAACAGAAATACCTCCTGTCACATAATAATCAAAACCCCAAATGTACTAAACAAAGAAAGAATATTAAAAGCAGTAAGAGAAAAAGGGCAAGTAACATATAAAGGAAGGAAGGAAGACCTATAAGAATTACACCAGACGTCTCACCAGAGACCATGAAAGCTAGAAGATCCTGGACAGATCTCATACAGACTCTAAGAGAACACAATGAAAGCCAAGACTACTATACCCATCAAAACTTTCAATCACCACAGATGGAGAAACCAAGATATTCCATTGTAAAACCAAATTTACACAATATCTTTTCACATAACCAGCCCTACAAAGGATAATAGGTGGGAAACACCATTACAGGAAAGGCAACTACATCCTGGAAAAAGTAAGATAGTAACCTTCTTTCATCAAACCCAAAAGAAGATAAACACTTAAATATAAAAATAACATCAAAAATAACAGGAAGTAATAATCACTATTCCTTAATATTTCTCAATGTCAATGGACTCAATTCCCCAATAAAAAGACAAAGAATAACAAACTGGATACATAAACAGGACCCTATATCTTGCTGCATACAGTAAACACACCTCAGTGTCAAAGACAAACACTACCTCAGAGTAAAAGGCTGGAAGACAAATTTACAAGCAAATGGTCTCAGGAAACAAGACAGAGTAGCCATTCTAATATTACATAAAATTGACTTTCAACCTTAAGTCATCAAAATAGACACAGAAGGACACTTCTTACTGGTTAAAGGAAAAATCCACCAAGAAGAACTCTCAATTCTGAATATTCTCCAAATGCAAGGGCACCCTCATTTGTAAAAGAAAGTTTATTAAAGCTCAAAGCACACATTGCACCTAACACAATAATAGTGGGTGACTTCAAAATTCCACTCTCTTCAATGGACCGATAAGGAAAACAGAAATTAAATAGGGACTCAGTGAAACTAATTGTAGCTTTGGACCAATTGGATTTAACAGATATATATAGAAGTTTCATCCTAAAGC
This sequence comes from Apodemus sylvaticus, assembly GCF_947179515.1. Classification (NCBI taxonomy): domain Eukaryota; kingdom Metazoa; phylum Chordata; class Mammalia; order Rodentia; family Muridae; genus Apodemus; species Apodemus sylvaticus. Next base: position 48,690,034 of record NC_067489.1, read on the forward strand.
AAAAGAATATTACTTTTTCTCAGCACCTCATGGTACCTTCTCCAAAATCAACAATATAGTTGGTCACAAGACAGAGTTCAACAAATATAAGAAGATGGAACTAATTTCATGCCTCCTATCAGATCGCTATGGAGTAAGAGTGGTCTTTAATAGCAACAAAAACAACAGAAAGCCCACATACAGATGGATGCTGAACAATGCTCCTCTCAATGATACCTTGGTCAAGGAAAAAAATTAAAGAAAGAAATCAAAGACTGTAGAATTTAATGAAAAAGAAGGCACAACATACCAAAATTTATGGGACACAATGAAAGCAATGCTACGAGGAAAACTCATTGTCTCCAAAAAGAAACTGGAAAGATCACACATTAGCAGCTTAAGGGCATACCTGAAAGCCCTGGAACAAAAAGAATCTAATTCACCCAGGAGGAGTAGAAGACAGGAAATCGTCAAACTCAGGACTGAAATCAATCAAGTAGAAACAAAGAGAATTATACAAAGAATCAACAAAACCAGGAGCTGGTTCATTGAGAAACTCAACAAAATATATAAACCCTTTGCCAGACTAAACAAAGGGCACAGAGACAGTATCCAAATTAACAAAAGTAGAAATGAAAAGGGAGATGTAACAGCAGAAATTGAGGAAATTCAAAAACTCATCAGATCCTACTACAAAAGCCTATACTCAACACAACTGGAAAGTCTGCAGGAAATGGACAACTTCCTAGACAGATAAGAAATACCAAAATTAAATCAGGATCAAAGAGATCATCTAAACAGTTCCATTACCCCTAAAGAAATAGAAGGGGTCATAGAAAGTCTTCCAACAAAAAAGCATATGACCACCTGGTTTTAGCACAGAATTCTATCAGACCTTCAAAGAAGACCTAACACCTACACTCTTCAAACTATTCCACAAAATAGAAACAGAAGGAACACTACCCAACTCATTCTATGAAGTCACAATTACTCTGTTACCAAAACCACACAAAGATCCAACAAAGAAGGAGAATTTCAGGCCAATTTCCCTTATGGACATCGATGCAAAAATACTCAATAAAATTCTTTTTTTAATTGATATATTTTTATTTACATTTCAAGTGATTTCCCCTTTTCTGGGTCCCTACTCCCCACAGTCCCATAAGCCCTCTTTCCTCCCCCTGTTCCTCCATCTACCCCTTCCCACTTCCCTGTTCTGGAATTCCCCTATACTCTTGCACTGAGTCTTTCCAGAACCAGGGGCCAATCCTCCATTCTTTTTGGACATGATTTAATATATGGATTATGTCTTGGGTATTCAAAGTTTCTAGGCTAATATCCACTTATCAGTGAGTGCATACCATGATTTATCTTTTGAGACTGGGTTACCTCACTTAGTATGATGTTCCCCAGCTCCATCCATTTGTCTAAGAATTTCATGAATTCATTGTTTCTAATGGCTGAATAGTACTCCATTGTGTAAATATACCACATTTTTTGTATCCATTTTCTGTTGAAGGACACCTGGGTTCTTGCCAACTTCTGACTACTACAAATAGGGCTGCTATGAACATAGTGGAGCATGTGTCCTTATTGCATGCTGAAGAATACTCTGGGTATATGCCCAGGTTTCTGTAAGGCAAAGGACACTGTCAAAAGGACAAACCATCAACCAACAGATTGGGAAAGGATCTTCACCAACCCTAAATCTGAGAGAGAGCTAATATCCAATATATACAAAGAACTCAAGAAGGTAGAGCCCAGAGAACCAAATAACCCCATTAAAAAGTGGGGTACGGAACTAAACAAAGAATTTTCACATGACGAACTTTGGAGGGCTGAGAAACACCTTAAGAAATGTTCAACATCATTAATCTTTAGGGATGCAAATCAAAACAACCCTGAGATTTCACCTCACACCAGTCAGAATGGCTAAGGTCAAAAACTCAGGAGACAGCAGGTGTTGGCAAGGATGTGGAGAAAGAGGAACACTCCTCCATTGCTGGTGGGATTGCAAGATGGTGCGACCGCTTTGGAAATCAATCTGGCGGGTCCTCAGAAAACTGGGCATGACACTTCCTGAGGACCCTGTTATACCACTCAATAAAATTCTTACCAATTGAATCCAAGAACACATTAAAATGATCATTCACCATGATCAAGTAGGCTTCATCCCAGGGATTCAGGAATGGCTCAATATACAGAAATCCATCAATGCAATCCACTACATAAACAAACTCAAAGAAAAAACCCACATGGTCTTTTCACTAAATGCTGAAAAATCATTTGACAAAATTCAGTATCCTTTCATGCTAAAAGTCTTGGAAAGAACAGAAATTCAAGGCCCATACCTAAGCATAGTAAAAGCAATATATAGCAAACTGGTAGCCAACATCAAACTAAATGGAGAGAAACTTGAAGCAATCCCACTAAAATCTGGGACTAGACAAGGCCAACCCCTCTCTCCATATCTTTTTAATATAGTGCTTGAAGTTCTAGCTAGAGGAATTAGACAACATAAGGTGGTCAAAGGGATACAAATTGGAAAGGAAGAATTCAAAGTATCACTATTTGCAGATGATAATATAGTATACTTAAGTTACCCCAAAAAATTCCACCAGAGAACTCTTACAGCTAGCTGATAAACAACTTCCGCAAAGTGGCAGGTTATAAAATCAACTCAAGCAAATCAGTAGCCTTCCTATACTGAAAGGATAAGCAGGCTGAGAAAGAAATTAGCGAAATGACACCCTTCACAATAGCCACAAACAATATAAAGTACCTTTGAGTGACTCTTACCCAACATGTGAAAGATCTGTATGACAAGAACTTCAGGTCTCTGAAGAAGAAATTCATAGAAGACCTCAGAAAATGGAAAAATCTTCCATGCCTGTGGATTGGCAGGATTAATATAGTAAAAATGGCCATCTTGCCAAAAGCAATCTACAGATTCAATGCAATCCCCATGAAAATCCCTACTCGGTTCTTCATAGAGTTAGAAAAAGCAATTCTCAAATTCATCTGGAATAACAAAAAACCAAGGATAGCTAAAACTCTTCTCAACTCTTCTGGGGGAATCAATATCCCAGACCTCAAGCCGAACTACAAAGCAATAGTGTTAAAAACTGCATAGTATTGGTACAATGTCAGGAAGGTCGATCAATTGAATAGAATTGAAGATCCAGGAATGAACCCTCACACCTATGGTTTCTTGATCTTCGACAAAGGAGCAGAAAACATCCAGTGGAAAAAAGATAATCCTTTATGACAAATAGTGCTGTTTCAACTGGAGGTCAGCATGCACAAGAATGCGCATTAAACTGTTCTTATTTCCTTGTACTAAGCTCAACTACAAGTGGATCAAGGACCTCCACATAAAACCAGACACACTGAAACTAATAGAAAAGAATCTGGGAAAGACCCTTGAGGATATGGGTACAGGGGAAAAGTTCCTGAAGAGAACACCAATATTTTATGCTCTAAGATCAAGAATTGACAAGTGGAACCTCATAAAATTACAAAGTTTCTGTAAGGCAAAGGACACTGTCAGTTGGACAAAATGGCAACCAACAAAATGGGAAAAGATCTTCACCAAGCCTATATCTGACAGAGGGCTAATATCCAATATATACAAAGAACTCAAGAAGGTAGATTCCAGAGAAACAAATAACCCTATTTTAAAATGGGGCACAGAGCTAAACAAAGAATTTTTACCTGTAGAATTTCAAATGGCTGAGAGGCACCTTTAGAAATGTTCAACATCATTAATCATTAGGGAAATGGAAACCAAAACAACTCTGAGATTTTACCTCACACAAGTCAGAATGGCTAAGATTAAAAACTCAGGAGACAGCAGGTGCTAGTGAGGATGTGGAGAAAGAGGATCACTCCTCCACTGCTGGTGGGGTTGAAAGGTGGTATAACCACTTTGAAAATCAGTCTGGTGGTTCCTCAGAAAACTGTACATGACACTTCTAGATTACCCTGCTATACCTCCCCTGGGCATATACCCAAAGGATTATCTGTCATGCAATAAGGACACATGCTCCACTATGTTCATAGCAGCCTTATTTATAATAGCCAGAAGCTGGAAAGAACCCAGATGTCCCTCAATGGAGGAATGAATACAGAAAATGTGGTATATTTACACAATGGAATACTACTCAGCAATTCAAAACAATGAATTCATGAAATTCTTAGGCAAATTGTTGGAACTGGAAAATATCATTTTAAGCGAAGTAACCCAATCACAAAAGAATACACATGGAATGCAGTCACATAAGTGGATATTTATCCCAGAAGCTCTGAATACCCAAGACACAATTAACATATTAAATGATTCCCAAGAACAAGGAAAGAGAGGGCCCTGGTCCTGGAAAGGCTTGATGCAGCATGATAGGGGAGTACCAGGACAGATAATTGGTAGGGGTGTGATTAGTGAATGGGTGGAGTGAATAGAGCTTATGGGACTTATCGGGAGGGGGGAACTGGGATAGGGGAAATCATTTGGAATGTAAACAAAGAATATAGAATATGATAAAAAATGAAATAAAAAGAAAGAAAGAAATTATTCAATTAAAGTATGCAGAACAATTAGTGAATGTATAGATGTTTTTGTTAGAGTGTAGAATAAAGTATAAAGAAAAAGTGCTAACCCTAGAGTTCACTTGGTAAGTCTAGGAAATACTGCATTCCCTCAACTATAGCAGAGGTGCAGATCTGGATCTATAAGGCTTAAGCTACTTAAGCAACAAAATTGTCTACAGATCCTGACAGAAAGCCCTTCTACCTATGCTTCAAACCCTGGAGAAGCTCTTCAAAGAGATGTTTACTAATGATGTGTAAACTTTCCTGATGTTTGCTCCAGGCAAAACTGTCCATGGGTTGATTGGGATAGTCTTTCATGGACAGTTTCTACTGGCTCTTATGTGCACAGGGTCATGGCTCAGTGAGCTGAGATCTGGGGAAGCACAGACATTTCAAGATTCTCTACAGAAAGGTAACATATAGGAAATCATAACCTTTCTTCCTACAATGTCTCTCTGACATTTCTACTTCAGACTTTAAAATACTTAATTATTCATAGCCCATTTTTACAGAGCAAGCAAACAGTCCTTGCTTTATGCTTGAGTAATTCATTACTAAAATGGAAATGGAATGAAACAGAAGGAACAAGTGAGTTAAATGGATAGAATGACAGAAGATAGATAGATCATTAGATAATGTAGGGGATAGATAGAAGATAGGTAGCTAGGTAGATAGATAAATAGAAAGATAGATAGATAGATAGATAGATAGATAGATAGATAGATAGATAGATAGATAGATAGATAGATAGATAGATGGATAGATGGATTGTGGATAGATGTTAGATAGATTATGGATAATTAGATAATGTGGGACTTTCTTGTGTTACTTCTAGTATAAATTATATGGATTTGTTAAGTTCATTCTTGTGACTCAGTTTAGAATATCATTGTTCTCTTGTGATGTGGGCCTTGGAAAATGAGAGCTATATTTTACTAATCTCAAAAGTTACCTGTTTTTGTGAGTTCTGAATATCAAGTCATTGCAGTCCACCTACATTAAAGAGGCACCATGTGTCCTGATGACATGCAATATTGTCAGTAAATGGGGATAGCAAATTAGAATTTACAAAGCCTTTCAAAACCATCAACTTCCAATGTGTCTGAATTAAAGACTAGATGCTTATTTCATGACTAATGACAGCAACACTAAAATTAGGTAAAAATTTGAAATACTATTTGAAGACTGCATTGTATTTTCCGGGAATAGATAAATATATCAGTAGACATAGGTGACTTACTCTTTACACCCACACTTCAGATTGAGATGTCATTTGCTTTTATGAAGTTTATATTTCCTTACTCTTTTATGTTTTCTTACTTACATTTCTTCTCTTCTTGAGTTGATAGTTTACTTTCTAAACTTTTCTTCACAGTATCAAAAATATTAGTATTCCTAAATACAACCACTTTTGTTCACTGGTTTATTATTTTAGAAGAATAACTCTTCTCTTTAGAAATTCTATTTCTGTGGCATCATTTCTGAAATACACAAGTCTGTATTTTCAACTTTGATATGAATCTCTACTAATACATTCCTAATGAGTTACAATGTGGTGTGTGTGTGTGTGTGTGTGTGTGTGTGTGTGTGTGTCTTTGAAGCTCTTAGATGAGACAGCCAGATTCTTCTACTAAATATGTTTTATTGGAATAAAGATTCCCAATGAACACATAAGCAAATGCCTAGCTTTCTCAATTCATATTTTCGTTTCTTATCATGATTATTTTTATGCAGGTTCCTAGTCTATAGTCAGTAATATTTGCAAGTTCTTATGCTATAATTACCAGTATTACTCAACCAACATGGTGTGTAAAATATCTTACAATCTTTAAAATAAATACCAGTTTTTATAAACCACCACAAATGTAGTTCTGGGAGATGAAATTCTATAGTTATTTATTAGTGAATCCAGAAAACTATTAAAATATCATAGCATACAGGATATAATTAACAAACCACAAGGTCATTATATATGGTCATATTGTATGGGGTGTCTTCCAAAGGAATCATAAACATAGCAAAATTCTCTGAAGAGGAAGTGAATAAGGACTAAATATTCCTTCACTGGGAACTTCACTCAAATGACAGTCAAATACAGGACCAAGATAATAAAATAAAAGGTAACTGTAACAATGTCTCAGAATGTACAGAAAGACAAAAGTATGATCAATTATGATACAGAATTTGTCAGAGATATTCTCAGTAAATGGGAAAAGAAAGAGCTCAGTAAAAGGAAAAAGAAGGGGTGGTAAATACAAACATTACAACATTGGGCCACAACTTAATAAATATCGAGACTGACAAGATTTCTCAATGGTTCCAGGTGAAAACCTGTGATTTGAATTGCTTTTCTCAAACTATATAAAGGTAGAACGAGACTCCTGACTCCATAAAATTGCCCTTTGAACTCTGCACATACACTGTGGCATGGCATGCAGAAACAGTTCATGTGCACACACACACACACACACACACACACACACGCGCACACACACTATACATACCCACACAAATATGTGGAATGATACAATTTAAGCAAAAAATCAATATAAGGCACATAAATATTAAATGAGAAGTAGCAATTTTTAAAAGGATCCATAAAAGACTTATAAATGTTTTTAGGCTCTATACAATTCTTTGTCTAATGCCTGAAAGATTTGTGGGTACCATTGGAATCCACAGAGAAAAACATTGAATAAATATGTATCTACAAGAAGTGGAAATCCCAAGAGCATAAAGGAGCTCTGGGGGTCAGGAAAACTCAAAAATTCTGTGAATGTGCAGAATCTTTTATTTACTTTTTGTGAGCTGCCTGCAGAATATAGCTAAGAATTATTTATCTTTCTTTCTCAGAAGTGCAAAATGAAAGAAACATAAGCAACCTCACTGCACTCTAAAAGCCTTTCAATAATAGAATTCTATGAAGCATTTGGAGTACTCCGTTCAATGCTGAAGTTGTTCAAAATGCTAAGCAGTCATTTAGAAAGTAAATAACTGGTCCAACACATCCATTCATTCATTTTTGGATGGATATTAAAATAAAATTAAACCATATTTAAAAGAAAATATGTGTTAGCCAAGAGAATGACTAGGTTTCTTTTATTTTTGGCAATGAAACAAAAAGCATTTTTACATTCTAAAATGTGGAACCTGCATGAAATTATTGATAATAATATATTTAAGTTTAATATTTTTGGAGCTCATATTATTTATGCAACAAGTTGTATTGCATTGAAAAGGGATAAAAGGAAGATTAGGTAAGAGGTTGCTGTTTTAGGCTCTGCACAGGCATTCCAGTCTTCCAACTTCTCATGTCTGTAATATGAGGGAAGGTGATGTGGTGACTGTACTTATCTCAATAAGTTTTTATGCATGTTAATTAATAGTCACTATTATGCTGCAGTCAGAACAATGTCTGTCACACTCAACAAGTAATCATTTCTACAATAGATATATGTATCATAGCATGTAGATATCATAGAAGAAAACAGCCTATAGGCTAGACTTCATCAGACCATGTTGCACCAGGATAAAGATTATTTGTGCTTTTGAATACTCAGAAATCATCTTAGGATTGTGCTTGGGAGAATTCCTCTCAAAGGCCATGAAGTAGTAAGTAATATTGGAGGAAATATGATCAGCAAAACAGTCAGCCAGATATGTCATATGGTTTATATAAAAATGCCAAGGCAATATGTGTGTATTTAAGAATATTTGTATATATGTTTATATAAATATACACTTGTATATATATATATATATGTATGTATATATGCTATAAATATATTCATATATGTATATGTATATTATTTGTTTTCTGTTCACTTAATTTTTACCTTAAATTCATTCTTTCCATCCTCCCTTCTATCCTGTTATTTTTTTCTTTCCCTCTTCCTTCTCTTTTTCCATTCTCTTTCTATTATAATAATGTCTTATGATTTGGCTCAGGGTAGCATCAAAATCATGATTCTTTTGTTTCTCTGTGAAGAGCACAGAGAGTATAGTCACATTCCACTGTATCTAGAAACTCATACCTTTCATAACATATGGGAAATCTTGGAGCATAGTGTTATTATACAAGAATGTACAATTAAACACAGACAAATGCCTCATGGTTGATTCATAAATAGAATTCCTACAAATAATATTACTTTGGTGGTTCTGTTACATATAATGATAAAGTATTTAAAGAGTAAACATACTAAGAAATACTGAGAAAAATCTTTTTTTTTTTTCAGCTAATGATGAGTTGTGGTTTTCTCCCTAAACCTACAACATGCATTTCTTGTAAACAAGGTTTGTCTTAGGTGTGTTCACAGTATTATGATTTCCATTTATATAGTGTAAGTCTGGAGTATGAGTATCAATATGACATAGTTCTGTGAATTTTTCCATTTCTTAATTTGTTCATTAGGTATCTGTGACTATCATATTTGTCTCAAACCTGGAGAAAAATAATATATAACATAGTGTTGCCTGAGTGGGAAGCACCTTGGCTCCTCTGCTTTTAATTATTGCCTTTGTGGAACAGCCCTTCATCATTTTCATGAAGAACTGTTTTTGGAGAATGTGCTGGATTTTATTTGGAGAAAGATGGAACATTTTAATTCTCATTTCCCAACGAACTTGTGATTCTAGTCTATCATCTAATTAGAACAACACAAAGGCTGAAAGTTGCTGAGATCAAGAAACTAGAGTTGATGTTCAGGGAGCTTACATTAGTTTTCATGGATTCTGAGCATACTGCTCTTAAGTTTCTAGAGCAAACTCTTCTAAAACTCTTGCTGCTCTGTCCATATTTCATCAGAGTGGTTATAGAAAAAAATTGAGAAGTGTAGCCCATTTTTTAGTGTATTGTTATATATGATGAAGAACTTTGAGTTAAATCTAGCCAAGCTTTATGGATAGCAAAAGTCCTTACTGTTGCTCATTTTCTATTGTTGCTTCTACGTCTTCTCTTGTGGATCTCCTACGTTTTCAAAAGAAAGGAAGCTCTGTTGTCAATTTTATTTTTTCTTTGTTTCTGGAATATAAAATTCTAGGCATCACTTAAAAGTACTCTGCCCAAACATGATTCCCATCCCTAGACAACAAAAGAAAACCTTAAGTTAGATGAGCTCTCTAACAGATTCTCCCTTCCCCAGTACCACCAATAATATCTGTGGTTCTTGGGAGCACATAGACAACATGTCAAACACAATCCTTCACTCTAGCAGAAAATGTCAAGCTTGTAATAACTAAACAAAAGTGTATACACACAGATACCTGTTGGACTAAAAAACACTCTTTCCCATAGTTTGGTTTACCAAAAAGTAAAAGTAGTGCATCTCTCTTACATAAGCAAAACATTTCTCTGTGTTAGTGCACAGAAGAATTATTTATGTTTGAAAAACCTCTTACTTAAGCAACAAACATAAGACCTATACCAATGATCAACTTTGAATAAGTGAATAAAGTCAGTGAAACTTATGTATATTTACTTAAATATGATTTAATTTTATTAATTTAGGTACATTAATTTATTGATAGCTTGTATAAAATATGATGTATGATATGAATATAAAATAATGATATAGTAAAAATAATTATGTATTAATTCACTAATTTTAATACTTTAAAAACACATAATATATTTTACTTCAGAATACACTTTCCTTTAAAAAGAGTGTGGATTTCTGTAATTATGGAACATAGAATTTAATGGGCATTAAATTCCCAAGGTTCTCTTTCCCATTTCTCTGCAGGTACTAAAAATGTGGAGAAAAACAATTACCATAGAACACCAGGTAGCACAGTACTAGGATCCCCAATGAAGGAATAGGAAGCGAATTGGCCTGTGAAACCTTGCCTTATGCCCAGGGGACCATTTACTAAAGTGGAAAGTGAGAATCTTATAGAGTTCTATCAGTTTCCCTGAGTTGAGAAGCAAAAAACTGATGTTCACGTGGGACAATAAGCTGTTATAATTGGGGTAGAAAATATGATAGCAGAGTGTGCAAGGAAAAGTAAGCTAGAAAATCGAATGGTCATCAAACCTTCAGCTAAACTATCATCAGTATGTTCCCTGGATTATACAACATATATGTTAGCAAGTGTGGCTTGGAGACATGATAGTTTCAGGAGACATTGAACTGTAGTGATTATAAGGTCAGAGAAAAATAAAAGAAAGCTAAACAAAAACAATAAAATAGCCACACTGTAAGAATAGTGTCTCTTAGGCCTAGAGCCAAACATGTAGAACCTGAGGAATTGATACCACAGATGGAGACAAAGGATTGTAGGAGCCAGAGGGCACAAGGATATCACAAAACCAATCTACAAAATCAGTTACCATGATCCCCATAGGAGCTCATGAAATCTGAACCACCAACCTACAAGCATTCATAGGACTCTCCTAAGCCCTCTACACATATGTTACAGTTGTGTAGCTTGAGCTTCATGTGGGAGACCTAACAGCAAGTGCAGCACCTGTTTCTGACTCTGTTGCTTATTTTTGTGATGACCTTATTCCCTAAATAGGCTGCCTCCACTGGTCTTAATAGACCAGTTATTCTTACAACTTGATATGCCACGGCTGATTGATATCTATGGGATATCTATGAGAAACCTTCCCTTTTTTAGAGAGAAACAGAGGAGAAGTTAATGGCAGGAAGGGAAGGTAGAGAAAGGCGAGTAGAATTACAGGAGAGAGAGCAGGGAGAGGAAACCGCTGTTAAGATGTAACATAAACAAACAAATAAAGTAATTAAAAAAGAATAATTGGTGTGTGTCTATATGTGTATTTGTGTTTGAGCCTATGTCTACCTCCTGTACATGTCTCTCTATATACATGATTATATGGTGCTTTATAATTTGTTTGCAACAAATGGATCATGATATAACAAATCTATATATAAATTATGTATAATTTATATTTATATAATAATAAACAATAATGAATATGAACTATATATTATAGATATGCTTTGCTAAATCATATATATATATATATATGAACAAGTAGATATATATAATATCTACTTATTCTGAGGTTTTCATGAACTGTATACTGAAATCAATGACAATAATATAGATTTGCACATATATTCTATGATAAACATTTTAAAATGTTTTATACCTATGGTTGGATGAAAATATCTCAAAAACAGATGTAGAACACTCCACTTAAATTCAAGGAAAAGGAAAAGCAGTAACAAAGTAATACAGGATTTTTAATGACCAAAGTAAAATAAATCAACTCAAATTGGATTCCAGTTTTTGGCAAGGAAAGAGGCTATAGAAATGAAAGAATTTTTAGAGGGCAAAGTTTATATTTTAAGTAAGTCTCAAAGAGTAAATAAACATATATATATTAGCATACAATGAACAAATTCAACTATTGGGAATTACCTCAACTATAAATTATTTCAATCATTAAAACTTAGAAAGCATTGCAAAAGATACCCTTGTAAGATTCAATTATTTCCTAACTTTTTAAAATACAATATTTATTATAGTCAAAGATATTGTGTGTCAGGAGGGAAAGAAAGGAGGGTAAAATAAACGGAGCACAGGAAGATAGAAAATATTTAAGAAAATATGTAAGCATAGAGATACTTTCCAAATATTAATAATAATCATCTTAGCCAAATAATTATTAGATGTATACACTTTATTACAAAAGTGTTATGCTAATATAAAATAGATTTCAGAACATTCTTGCCCATATGTGAAACTGATACTTCTTCCTTTACACAGGTTTTCTGAATGAGAGGAACACACTTCATAGAAATTAGTCGAGCTCTATCTTTTTAAAATTACTCATTTTAAAAGTACTGAAAAAAGTACTTCCTTACACTTTCATCTTATTTTCCAAGTATACAGACACATGTTTTAATCTACACTTGATCTTAGCCAAAAGGCTGAGAAGCGATCATGTGTTTTAATCTGACGATTATTTTGAAAATTACTGAACATCCCATTAGAAAGTTTACTTTAATATTTTTAGCATATATTAACTTATAAATGTCCATATGACCTTTATTATATATATATATAATATATATATATAACTTTTGTTCCAGTGTCTACAATGTCTCTTGCTACTTTCATGCATTTTTTACTGGTTTTATTTCATTCTTTTCATTATATTAATACATACATATAAACACAAATGTAATATGCTGAGGCTATTCAGTGCCTTTAGGGTTGACTACTTTTGATGGTTTACTAATTAGGCAGGTCATCCCTTAAGAAAACTGATATTCCCTATTTCAGTAGTCATTCATTTTCTGTAGTCCATCATCTAGTGGTGTTGCCTGGTGAGGTTTCTTCCTTGCATATTAGCATGATAACTGGTATTGCCATTCTTCCTCTATTCTTTGTGCTACCATCTTGTTGAGATGCTGTCCTCTAGTGCTTAGAATCTGACTACATTTTTTCTATGATGTTTCTGAGGTTTAGATATAAGCGTGTTGAAGGCATAATAATTGTGTCTGTAGATACAACATTAGATGTTTTCTACATTTTTACCAGTTGTGTCTTGCTATAAAGATATTGTTTGCTTAAAAAAAGCTTCTTTGATGAACTGTATAAGCTATACTCTTCTAAAGATATATAGATATGTATTTATAATGAAGCTAAAAGCTGTACTGGCATGATTCAGTTAAAATCATCCAAGTCCTATATTCAAAGCTTTTGGTATATTCAATAACAGGTTTCTAGAAGCTACTTCCCCCCATATTATTAATATAGGTTACAAAGGACAATAACTGGTTCTTTGTTTCATCATTAAATGAATCCTAAGCTGACTCCATGGACTATTTCATCAGGTTATTTTCTTAATCTGTTGATATATAGATATAATATTACATCATTATATTTCATCACTTTCCTTTGGCAGTAATGACTGAAATTGCCTGCTTAATTCATGACCATTATTGTAGAGAGATGTGTTCTGTAGCCATTAAATTAAAGAAAAAATACAAATAGTCTTCATCTGTGATGATTGTATTTAATAGTATATCTCTCTGAAGAAGACATATCCCTTTGGCATTTAAACTATGATTGCTGTGATGTTTTCCCTCTGAGTTTGAAGCTGGACAAGCAAGTATTATTAAATGTAAGGTGTGTATGTAGCTAGGTTTATGTTGATGTGATAAACATCAGGACCAGAGAAAGTTGAGGAGTAAAGGGTTTATTTTATCTTACAGTTTTCAAGTCATTCTCCATCTCCAAGGGAGGGCAGGGCAGGAATACAAGGCAGTAACTAAGAGGCAGGCATTGAGAATCCACGGAGGAATCAGAATCCATGGAGGAAGAGTGCTTACTGACTTAATCCTCATGGTTTACTCATTCTGCTTTCTTCCAACGCTCTGAACCCCTTGTTAAGGATGGCACTGCCCTCTTTAGGCTAAGCCTGCCCATATCAATCAATAATCAATAACATGTGCTACAGACTTGCTTTTAGGTAGTCTTGTGGAAGCATTTTCTCAATTTAAGGTCTATCAAGCTGACATCAAGACAACCAGGAAAGTCTCCTTTTCTATAATTTGTTAAAAGACTTTGCTGTATTAAATAAGTTGTAAATAATATCTACTTAAAGTATTTCAATAAACTAAACCACAAATCTTTTAAATAAATAGGATTATTATCTTCACAAATCAGATTGGGCATATTAGTTATTAAATAGAACAAAAATATTCTCAAAAAACTTGTCACTTCAAAGTAGTTTTAGCTTGTTCTGGCTTATATGTTATTCACTAATTAGCAAACTATTCTAAACCTTTTAAACTGGGTAATTTTTAAACAGACCTTAACAGCTCTTCATACAACTTTTACAGCAAGATTAACCTTGAGCTTTTATGTGGACTGTAAGGATTCATGCTTAGGACTACATGATTGAATAGTAAGAAATTTAACAGGTAAACCATCACTCCTTTTTAATTAATTAATTAATTAATTAATTAATAATTTATTTTTTGCACTTCATATTTTATTGCCCCCCCCCACTGTCCACCATCTGACTCTTCCATATCCCATTCCTCCTCTCCACCCCTCTTTTCCCACCCCCACCCCACCTGACCTCTAAACTCCCTGGAGCCTTCAGTCTCTTGAGGGTTAGGTATCATCTCTGAATGAACTCAGTCCTGGAAGTCCTCTACTGTATGTGTGTTGGGGGCCTCATATCAGCTGGTGTATACTGCATGTTTGGAGGTCCAGTGTTTGAGAGATCTCATGGGTCTAGATCAATTGAGACTACTGGCCCTCCTACAGGGTTGCCCTCCTCCTCAGCTTCTTTCAGCCTTTCCCTAATTGAACAACAGGGGTCAGCTGCTTCTGTCCATTGGTTGGGTGCAGATATCTGCATCTGACTCTTTCAGCTACTTGTTGGGTCCACCGAAGTGTGGTCCTGCTAGGTCCTTTTTTGTGAGCTCTCCATAGCCTCAGTAATAGCGTTAGACCTTGGGATCTCCTCTTGAGCTGGATCCTACATTGGTACTGTCTCGCTGGACCTTCTTTTTCTCAGTCTTCTTTCCATTTACATCCCTCTAATTCTCTCAGACAGGAACAATTATGGGTCAGAGTTGTGACTATGGAATGCCCCCTCTCTTTTTTGTTGCCCTGTCTTCCTGCTTGAGGTGGGTTTTATAAGTTTGACTTTTGGGCATTTCATCTAATGTCTGATGAGGGGTTGGGAGGACAATCCCTGAGAGTCTCTCATCTCCCAGCCCTCTGGTGTATTCTGGAGGGTCCCCCCAACCTCCTACCCCCCAAGGTTGCTGTTTCCATTCTTTCTACTGGCCCTCAGGGTTTCAGTCCTTTTCCCTCACCCAATACCACATCAGGTTCCCCTCTCACCCCTACTTCTCCCCCATCCCATCCACATTCCCTCTCATATCCCTACCTCATTCCCCATTTGTGATTGCTCTTTTTCTCCCTCCTAAGTGGGACAGAGGTGTCCTCACTTGGCCACTTCAGCTTGTTGACCTTTTTGAGTTCTGTGAACTGTATCTTGGGCATTTTGTAATTTCTTGTGGCTAATATCCACTTATTAGTGAGTACATACCATGCTTATCATTTTGGGTCTGAGTTATCTCACTCAGGATGATATTTTCTCGTTCCATCCATTTGTCTGCAAAACTCAGGATGTCCTTGTTCTTAGAGCTGAGTAGTATTCCATTGTGCACATTTTCTTTATCTATTTTTTTTGTTGTGGGACATCTAGGTTGTCTCCAGCTTCTGGCTATCTTAAATAGGGCCACTATAAACATAGTGGAACAGGTGCCACTGTGGCATGGTTGGGCATCTATTGGGTATATTCCCAATAGTGGTATAGCTGGGTCTTCAGGTAGACCTATTTCAACTTTTCTGAGTAACCTCCAGACTGATTTCCAGAGTGGTTGTACCAGTTTGCAATCCCACCATCAATGGGGGAGTGTTCCTCTTTCACCACACCCTCTCCAACATGTGTGGTCACCTGAGGTTTTGATCTTAGTCTTTCTGATTGGTGTAAGGTGGAATCTCATGGTTGTTTTGATTTGCATTTCTTGATCACCAAGAACTTTCAACATTTCTTTAGGTGCTTCTCAGCCATTTGAGATTCCTCAGCTTTCCCTCATACAATCTATCCTCAATTTCTTCCAGCTCCCTCCCACATTCCTTTTCCCCTTCAGAAAAGAACAAGCCTCCAAGTTAGTAGAGCTAAACATGACAAAGCAAGGTACAAAAAGACAAGCACATGCTCTCATTTTGAGACTGGCCAATGGGAGAAAGTGATTTCCAAAGGCAGACAAATGAGTCAAAGACATACCAGCTCTCACTGTTAGGAGACCTACAAAAACAGCAAGCTAACAGCCATAACACAGACAGAGGACCTGGTGCAGACTCATGAAATCTCTGTGCTTAAGCCATCTCTTCTCTGTAGAGTTTTCAATTAATAATATGTCAATTTAAACTTCTAAGATAGTAAAATAGAATTATAATTATTCATAGGCATTAAACATTATAGTTATTTTAAAAAATCAAGAATGTATATATCAATTAATGATATATGCTTATAATATAAATATTTAATTTTATATGTTATGTTAAAATAATCTCATATATTATGAGGTTATTTTAATAATTTAATATATTTTCTTTTTTAAACTTTTGAAGTTTCATTATTTTTGTTTAAAAATAAATGTCTTGTTATTAATGTGAAAGGAGACTGTAAAACCAAAATTAAATGGAAATAGAGGTTGTAGAAAATTTGCAGACAAGAAGTGTCATTTGCCCAAGATTATAATAATGACCGATAATGATGTTAAAAGAACTCAATAAATCAGCCTAAGTTATAGATAGTTTGCTGAGTTTTGATTGGTGTTTTCATTACACAGGAGTAGATGAGGACTTAAGGTTATAAATCATTTTAATGAAAGGTTAAAATGTGATTTATCCCTGGTAATATAGTGTCTTTAAATATATACTCTGTCTATAACAAATAGCAGTACACCTTATCCTTTGTCTCATTTCTTTCAAGTGGATAGAGATTCTATATTTTACTACAGTAACTTCTTGTGTTTTATATTGATGACTCCTCTTCCTCTTTCTCTTCCTCCTCATTTTTCTTTTTCTCCTGTCCTCTTCCACCTCTTTCCCCCTCCGCCTGTCCTCCTTCCATCATGGTACTGAGGAAATGGTAAGTAGGCAAGAATGTTTTCTGTCCAAGCATTCAAATGTGAGTTTGTATTCCTAAGACCCTTACTACAACAATTGCATACAGCCACAGGTAGCTGTAAACACATTTTTTTTTTGGTTGTTGAGATAGGTGGATCAAAAGATAATGGTTATTCAGGCCAGCTGAACAAACAGGGGTCCTAGGTTCAGTGATCATCCTATTGCAAGGGAATATCCTGGGTTCTGATTAAGAAGGACATCTAAAATCCTCCCCCTGGCTTTCCCACAAACGCAGACACAAGGACACTCAAACATGAATAAAACACTCCCACACTTCATGCACAAACACACAAACACCCATTCAGACACATTTCAGTTTTAAGTAACCTAATATTCCTTATGTTTGTGATACTGTCTTACACTTGTTACTTTAAATATTATTTCATTACTCATAGATATATGGTATAAGATGAAATTATTTACCTTTCTGGAATGTATTCTAATATCTTAATTACATTAATAGTATCCTTTTATAATTCTCTTGATTTCTTTAAAAAATCATTAAAGTTATAAAGTTAAATTACATTTTGCATATCTTATTGATTTCTAGATATGTCTAAAAATATGCATTTTATATAGAAATATATTATAATAATTCTGTATATATATACAGGTTTATATATATGTATATATATATAGATATTAAATGTATAATATTATATATTGTTTTATATAATAGATATAGATATTGTGTAGTATGTTATAGATTATATATTTTATATTTATTTACCACATACAGTATAAAATGTTTGATTCACTTTTATATGCATGCACATATTTCTTATATAACTCAGCAATGCTTCTTTTTTCTATAAGTAAATTCTCCACTTATATTAATTTATTAAAAAAGCTATTACCATGTTATAGAGGAAAGCTCTTAATTGTAGTGTGATATACTTTTATATTCATATTTTGTTATTTTCAGAAAACACTATAAAATTCATTTTGATACCATTTTATTGTGCCTATAATATTCAATTTCATTTTTTTCTTCCTTAATATTTTTGATCCATCTAATGAGTTAAGGACAGGCCTAGGATCACCATCCACTCTGTTAGTTCTTCTCATATCTTTGCTAAAGATCCTGCCAAAGCTGTAGGCGTGAAAGTCTCCCTGCTGTAAAAGAAATTTCAAAGATTTAGCCGGAGGAGAACACCAGAAGTTCTCACCTTCTGAGACCTCAAAGAAAGGGTGATCCTCCTGGCTTCTGGGTTGATAACCTATAGATAAGTGTCAGACAGTAGCCACAGACTACACTGAAAAGTTGTGGACTTTATTTTTCAACCACAAAAGATGTCATAAAAGCAGGAAGCAGAATTTACATCTAGATGAATGAACATCAAATAGTGAACAATGAATGGGTGCCCTAATAGTTAGCAGTAATTTGTTTGTGATATGCTGGTGGTCTTCTGAACTTTCTGTTTTCTCTGGCTGATAAGAAGCAGATCAGGAGGGATTCAAAAATAATCTTTTTTACTATGGTGTGACCAGCATATCATTAAGGAACAGACACTAATCTTTTATTCTACAATTGTTGCCTCAAAAGTCCTAGTATGGATATAGTTTAAAATAATTATATTATTAACAATTTCACAACCCTATAGGTAATATGGCAAATTATACTTTATCATTTGAGTAATTGTTATAGGTTTTGGAGGAAAATCAACATATTTATTGATGATTTGCATAGAACTTGGTAGAAAACTATTGTTTTGATTTGGACTTTTAACCTTGCCATATTAAAATTACCAGTTGTTTTGTAATAGTGGTATATATTCTTCTTTTGCTTTTTGACTACTTAAAAGAGTTCATAAATTTAAATATATTTTGATAACATTCTTCCCTTTCCCAATTCCATCCAAATCTTTTCTTCCTCCCTTCTCACCTAAATTTGAGTTGTTTTTCTGAAAAAAAAAAAAAGTTAAAAACCCAAATACAACCACAAAGTGGTCAAAACCATCAAATGCATCACCCCAAAAGGAAAAATTACAAAAAGAAACATCACCAACCCCCACCAAACTGTACAAACTGTGGCCAAATGAATGCACACAGAAAAGTGATCAAGCTCATTATCTGTTGGTCAATTACTCCCAAACATGAGCTCTGTCTCGGAAGGGCTGATAGATCCAGTGTCGTTCCATTACAGAAAACGGATTTTCCCTCTCTCACCAGATATAATGACAGTTCCATTGATTGTTAACCTCTATTCTAGTAAAAATGTTTACTCTCATTATTCATTCATTCTTAAAAGATAGTAAAATAGAATTCAATAAGATGAAGCAAAAGTGATCACATTCAAGTCAGACAATGGAAACCAGTAAATGGAGCAAATCCCAAGACAGGTCAAAAGAGCCAGTGAGCTATCACTGTTAGCACACTCAGGGATCCCAAATAAACACTAAACTGGAAGAAATAATATAAGCAAGTACACCCATAGAAACTAAGTATTGTACCTTCACAGTCCTATGCTTCTTGCAAAGACTCTAAATTTTCAACAGCATAGAATAAGCCACATAAAATATCACATTATGTTGCCTGTGTGTAAGCAAGTCAGATAAAAATACACTGAGATCTACTATTATTTAATATAGGAAAATCTTTGTGGATATTATAATCATTGAGAGTGGTCCATTTGAACAATTTGAAATTTAGATACAGGCGAAGCGATGCCTACCATTTGACATTATTGTCAAATAAGTCAATCCATATATTGTTCTTTGTAAGCAGACACTACTGTGTTACCATTTCCTGCTGATTAACTCAGCTTTCAGCTCTGCCAATGTGGATGTGCAGTAAACACAGACAGCATTCTGTAAATTCTTCTTTGAGAGGAATGTTAATGAATTTCATTTTACAAATATGTTTGGGTTTTGTCCAAAAGAAAATATCAGCACACATTCACAATTCAATTTTACTTTCTTTTTTTTATTGGATATATTTTTCTTTACATTTCAAATGTTCTCGCTTTTCTTAGTTTCCCCTCCAAAACCACCCGATCACCTCCCTGCCTCCCCCTGCTCACCAACCAACCCACTCCCCCTTCCCTGTCATGGTATTTCCCTATAATGGAGCATCAAGCCTTCTCAGGACCAAGGGTCTCTCCTCCATTTGATGACCAACAAAGCCATCTCCTTTTCACATACAGCTGGAGCCATGCGTCCCTCCATGTGTACTCTTTGGTTGGTAGTTTAGTCCCTGGGATCTCTGGTGGTACTATTTGGTTCATATTGTTGTTCTTCCTATGGGGCTGCAAGAACCTTCAGTTCCTTGGATCCTTTCTCTAGCCCCTCCATTGGGGAACTTGTACTCAGTCCAGTGGTTGGCAGAGAGCATCCACCTCTGTATTTGTCAAGTACAGGCATAGCCTCTCAGGAGACAGCTATATTAGACCCCTGTCAGCAAGTGTGTGTTGACATCCACAATAGTGTCTGAGTTTGGTGACTGTATGTGAGATGGAGCCCCAGGTGGGGCAATCTCTGGATGGTCTATTCTTCAGTCTCAGGTCCATACTTTGTCTCTGTATCTCCTCCCATGGGTATTTTGCTCCCCCTTTTAAGAAGGACCAAATTATCCATACTTTCATCTTCCTTCTTCTTGAGCTTCGTTTAGTCTGTGAATCTTACATATCCCAAGATTCTGGGCTAATACCCACTTATCAGTGAGTGCTTACCATGTGTGTTCTTTTGCGATTAGGTTACCACCCAGGATATTTTCTAGTTCCATCCATTTGCCTAGGAATTTCATGAATTCATTGTTTTTAATAGCTGAGTAGTATTCCATTGTGTAAATGTACCACATTTTCTGTATCCATTCCTCTGTTGAGGGACATCTGGGTTCTTTCCAACTTCTGGCTATTATAAATAAGGCTGCTATGAACATAATGGAGCATATTTCCTTATTACTTGTTGGAGCGTCTTCTGTGTATATGGCCAGGAATAGTATGGCTGTGTCCTCATATAATATTATGTTCAACTTTCTAAGGAACTTTCAGATTGATTTCCAGAGTGGAGGAGTGTTCCTCTTTCTGCACATCCTCTCCAGCATCTGCTGTCACCTAATTTTTTGATCTTTTCCATTCTGACTGGTGTGAGCTGGAATTTCAAAGTTGTTTTGATTTGCATTACCCTGATGACTAAGGATGTTGAACATTTCTTTAGGTGCTTCTCAACTAATGGTTATTCCTCAGGTGAAAATTCTTTGTTTAGCTCTGTACCCCATTTTTAATAGGGTTATTTGTTTCTCTGGAGTCTAACTTCTTCAGTTCTTTGTATTTATTGGATATTAGCCCTCTATTGGAATGTAGAAGAATGTAATTTCCCTTGGGACTGGAGTTAAAGTTGCCTTTTAACTCCATGTGGGAGCTAGGAATAAAACTCCCAACAACTGAAAAGACAGCGCTTTTAATTGTAGGATTGGTAAAGATCCTTTCTCAGTCTGTGGGTTGTTGTTTTGTCCTATTGACAGTGTCCCTTGCCTTAAAGAAGCTCTACAATTTTATGATGTCCCGTTTGTCCATTCTTGATCTTATAGCATGAATTATGGGTGTTCTGTTCAGGAACTTTTCCCCTGTGCCCATGTGCTCGAGGGTCTTCCTCGGTTTCTTTTCTATTAGTTTCAGTGTATCTGGTTTTATAAGGAGGTCCTGATATACTTGGACTTGAGCTTTGTACAAAGGGATAAGAATGGATCGATTTGTATTCTTCTACATGTTAACCACCAGCTGAACCAGCACCATTTTTTGAAAACTGTCTTTTGTCCATTGTTTTAGCTCCTTTGTCAAAGATCAAGTGACCATAGGTGTGTGAGACTTCAATTCTATTCCATTGATCTACTTGCCTGTCACTGTACCAATACCATGCAGTGTTTTTTGTTTTTTTTTTTAATCACAATAGTTTATCTTTGTGTATTCTGTGTATGTGTGCTTTGACTGTACAACATTGGAATGACTACTGCTTACTGAGGCCAAGAAAATGTAAATTCACTTGAAACTGGAGTTAAAGTTGCCTTTTAGCTTCATGTGGGAGCTAGGAATAAAACTCCCAACAACTGAAAAGACAGTCAGTGCTTTTAATTGCTAAGTCTTCTCTTCAGCTTCTAGTATTATTATTCTTATGCACTGAACTGCTTTTGTGGGTAAGCCTAATTTCTTTGACTCTTTTTCTTCTTTTTAGTGATTATATGTAGTTCTTCATGTTATTGACTTTTTTCTAATCTTTTTAGAATCTTTTATGTATTTGTGTATTTATTTATCTATTTTAAACTCCAGATTTTGTTCCTCTCCTCCCTGTCTCTTTGTCTCCTCAAGGATGCCCTTCTCCCCAGATCTCTAAACTCCCTAGGGCCTCCTGTCCCGTCAGGGTTAGGTGGATCTTCTTTGACTAAACACAGACTTCTGCTGTATATGTGTTGAGGGCCTCATATCTGCTGGTTTATACTGCCTTGTTGGTGGTCCAGTGTTTGATAGATCGTGTGGGTCCAGATTAATTGAGACTGCTGGTCCTCCTACAGGGTCAGCCTCCTCCTCAGTTTCTTCCAGCTTTTCCCTAATTTAACCACAGGGTTCACCAGCTTCTATCTGTTGGTTTTGTGCAAATATGTGCATATGACTCTTTCAGTTGCTTGTTGGATCTTTCAGGGGACAGTCATGATAGGTCCATTTTTGTGAGTGCTCCATAGCCTTAGTAATCCAGTCAGGCCTTGGGGCCTCCCCTGGAGCTGGGTCCCA
This sequence comes from Apodemus sylvaticus, assembly GCF_947179515.1. Lineage (NCBI taxonomy): Eukaryota > Metazoa > Chordata > Mammalia > Rodentia > Muridae > Apodemus > Apodemus sylvaticus. Next base: position 48,713,024 of record NC_067489.1, read on the forward strand.
CTTTGGACCTGTTGCTGGACATTCTTTTCCTAAGACTCATCTCCATTTTCATCCCTGTAGTTCCTTCAGACAGGAACAATTATGGGTCAGAGTTTTGACTGTACGATGGCAACCCATCCCTCACTTGACGCCCTGACTTTCTCCTGGAGGAAGGCTCTACAAGTTCCCTCTCCCCACTGTAGGGCATCTCACATAAGGTCCCTTCCTTTGAGCCCTGAGAGTCTCTCACCTCCCATGTCTCTGGTACATTCTGGATCATCCCCCTAACCTCCTACCTCCTGAGATTTTTACTGTTTCATTTCGTTCTGCTGGCCTTCAGGGCTTCGGTCCTTTTCCCTTACACAGAACCATATCATGTTCCCCTTTCCTCCAAATCCCCAAGACAACTTTCCCTCTCAAGTCCCTCCCTCCCCCCCACCCCCTGCTTGTGATTACTTTCTTCTCCCACCAAAGTAGAACAAAGGTGTCCTCACTTGGGCCCTTCTGCTTGATGAGCTTTTTGAGTTCTCTGGACAATATCTTGGGTATTCTGTACTTTTTCTTTTTTTCTTTTTTTGCTAATATCCATTAATTAGTGAGTCCATACCATGCATGTCCCTTTGAGACTGAGTTACCTCACTCAGGATGATATTTCATAGTTCCATCTACTCGAGTGAAAAACTCAGGATGGCCTCATTCTTAATAGCTGAACAGTATTCCATAGTGTAAATAAACCACATTGTCTAGATCCATTCTTAAATCGTGGGACATCTGAGTTGTTTCCAATTTCTGGTTATCACAATCAAGGGCAATATAAACATAGTGGAATCAACTTTTTAAGAAGAACCACATGTATTGCTGCTTACTATCTTTAGAAATTATCACGATAAGTTTACTTAATAACTGTAACATGAGGGACTGAGTTCAGTTCCACAGAACTTATATAAAATATAGAAATTGACTGTGCTCCCATCCTCATGTAGATGCAGACAGAAGGACTCCCCAGGATCACTGTTCAGTCAAATTAGACCATTCAATCGGTCATTTAGATTCAATGAGGAAACCTATCTCAAAATGTAAAATGGAGAACTATTGAAGAAGTAACTCAAAATTCTTCTCTGAATTTCATATACAAATACAACGGGAGGGATGGATTATGGGAGGGAGGAAGGAAGGAAGAGAGAATGAGACAGAGTGAACAAATATTAAATATAGTTGTATATACTCTTTCCCTTCTTCTCAGTTAGTACCTAATCATGGCAGGGACGATGAAATATGATGTATGTAAAGCAGTCTTAGAAATGAAAGGACTTTAGAATAGATTAGCACAAAGCTTGAATTAATTCAAATTTACTACTTTTAGTATAACATTCTCCCCTGTGGTGAAAGATACTGATAGCCATTCTCAAAAGGTAGAGATCGATGACCAAAAGATATACCAGTGGTTTTCTCTGTACAGTAGTGATGGGAGAACAATAGCCCTCTGAAAAGATAGGAAAAAGAACACGTGGAACCTCAAAGGAATTGAAAATTACTTAAGAAGCTCCAGACTGGGGAAGACCTGACAGTCTGGGAATACATTCTGTATCCTCCAATGCATTCAGAGAATACAAAATTGAGACTCCTTCCATCTTTCTAACCTGGTTTTTTAAAATAAAAGGTCATTATCTTCAGTCACAATACTTAATTTTCTACTCTAAGATATTCTTCATGCCTCAGTTTTGATTCCTCCAGCTTTTCACTCCATTTCCATTTGGAATTACATATATTTGTGTGTGTGCGTGTATGTATTTATATATAAAAATTATGTATATATGTGTATATATATATCAATATATCACACAAATATGCATATGAATCATATATATATATGTATATATATATATACAGAGAGAGAGAGAGAGAGAGAGAGAGAGAGATTTTGAAACCCTTACATCTGGGATTTCATGTACTTTTGCTTTTTTGGTTATATTTTAAGAGTGATTAGAATGGATTTCCAACTTTAAGTGCAGTTTTGTTTCATTTTATTACTAATGAGTTTTCCTTTTATGTTCATTTCATGTATTCACATATTTGGGGCTATTTTAGGCTGCTACATTTTGAATCTTTCTTCTTCATCGAGAACACATATTCACAGAGGATATGGGCACTGAGGGTAGAAACAAAAAAAATAACTAATCATATGAACTCAGCTCAAGCCTTCTGTTTGTATCTGTTTCACTCTGGGGGAAAAAACTGATCAGAGAGCATGTATTCCATTTTTTTTTTTCATCTCACAGTCTGCCTTACTTAGAGATTGACACACACTAGACAAATACAAGGCATAGAATCAATGAATAATTGATTCATTCTGATGCTCTAATACACATCCATATTTGTTTCCGGGAAGTAGTTTAGTTGTTGAAGGATCAAGTTCTAGAATGAATAATTAATCATTTATCAAATGCCTCCAAAAGGCAAGGTCAAATGTGATAGAAAGGATGAAAGCCATTAGAAGATTGTTGATATGCACACTAATCCATTTCAGAAGTGTCAGTTTGCATTTGTTAGTGGTTAGTCTAAGGAACACTGAAGATGGCAGCTTTATCAGAAGATGCACTTTTCAACACCTCATAACTAGAGAACAAATAGGAAGAAAGCCACATAATGTATAGTACATGAAATTCTCCTTGTTATCCTCGGGAGAGTTTTCATTACTTCCTTAAAGTGAAGTAGGTAGATATTTTCCCATTTGTTTACATTATTGCATTATGTAAATACATATTTTATTTTCTTGCACGATAATAGAAATTTTATCAAAGTTTAGGGATAGCATGGATAGTCCAAAATTTTCCATACAACTTCATACCCAGGACTCTGAAGACAGATAATTTCCTTATGATTTGATACATGGCATTCCCCGTGAAACTCCAACTCTTAATTTTGTTTCTATCTTCTTCTTGTATGCTCCTTAAGTTTTGGTTGAGATGTGGGATTGACATAGGTCTCCTGTAAGGGTTGAGTAGCCAGTTACTTGTTCTCAGCTTGTTAACTAGTCATACATCTCTCCACTGGCTTCTGACAATTGCAGAAAGAATTTTTCTCAGACAAATATAAAAAACAGTTTAGGTAAAAGACTTTAAACATAAATGTTCAGACAGAAATTTTAGAATGTGAACATTTAGGAAAATAACAGTAACAGATTCTTCTTAGTGAATATTACTCACATTGATGCCCAGATATGGTATTTCGACAAGAATTGTGGTACCTGGCATGAAATTCACTACAGTGGAACTGACCTCAAATCCATTCAGAAAGTAATTAGTTACCCTGTGAAAACAACTTATTTGTCAGATGTAATTGCCATCTTGGAGTCTTACTGTGAAATAAGTTTACCCTTTTTACCTATTTCTGATCTCTGGATGGCTCAGAGTTCTGTCTCAAACTCCTCTCCAAGGTGACTGATTCAAATTGGCTTCTCTTGACTTCTGACTGAATTGTCTGCTTGGAAAGACTGCCTCTGAAACTCCATGAACTGAATTGCTCCAAACTGCACTGAACTTAACTGAGTACAGCTGAGTTTCAGTTGAACAGAACTGAGCCAGACTAAACTGACTCTGTTCCTCACTGACCTTTAAATATCCTCTTTTCTGTCCTCCTGAGTGCTGGGTGTATCCTATCTCATTCTGTCAAATCTATCTCAAATTCTTTACTCTGTCCCTCAATTATACATCTTCAATTGTGATTAGTGTGTATATTAAAGGCATGTCAGTATTTCAACCAGAGAGATCAAAGGTGTGTACTAAGAGCTTGTCTGTGTTTCAGTCAGATCATACTGTAGTTCAGTGTGTGCCTTACCAGAGCAGCCCTGTTGCTGGATTAAAATTTATCTACATTGTTCCCCTTTCTCTTTAAACTTAAAAAATATGTGTATAGTTTAGCACTAATAAAAGAAACAATTATCATCCCCATAACTTAGATGTTCAAATGTTCTTATGAAGATCCTTAGATATGTGATCCTTCATACCTGCAGTTCTGATCATCTGTTCTTCAACAAATGTTCGTTTCAGCATTAAAATTTTCCAGTCAGTCTGATAGATGATCTGCTCTTCTTCAGCTGGTTTTTTGCGCTGTCCCCGTGTCGGGGGATCAGTTTTCTGCATTGTCCTTTCATCTCCCTTCATTCCCTGATTCTTATCTTTCATGTAGAATTTCTTACTCAGATTAAAATTGTTACCAATTTTGATGGAACTCAGTCTTTCATCACATGTAGAAATGTAGACAAAATCTCTTCTCCAACACATTGCCTGATTTCTGTTCTGATGTTAAAACATTTTTAAAGTCTACAGGTTGATCTAATCCAGAAGTTTTGTCTATAGTCCAGTATCCTTTACTCCTTTCTGTTTCCTAAGATAAAATTAGACCTTTATGAATCCCCACACAATCTTGACACTTTAAGCATACCGTTTTACTCTCTGATACTTCCCGTCTCCAGAATAGCTGTAGTCATTTTGTTCCGTGCCTGCCAGCTATTTGGTATTGCTGTAAATTGCCTGCCAGTCATTTACACAGAAAAGTGACTTGGCTCAAGGACAAGCTGACCACATACCCTGTTTTATTCTGTGTGTTCTGAATGTTCTATATGAAGTTTGCTAATCTTAAGAAATGCTACAAAGCTTTACAAAGGATCTGTCAAATCAAAGGTCAATATCAAGTGTTATGTCTAAAATATCTTGCATCAGAGCTAACCGTTGGGAAGTGCGTTTTGTGCCTATATATGACCTCACTATGGTTTTTGTGGCTAACGGTGAAGAATGCTGCTCATATGACAAAATTTTTGGTTATAATACTAATACTCTATTATTTTAATGTTTGGAAATTCGATTGTTCACCACCCATCCACCACCTACCTTTACCTTACTCAGGACCAATCAGCTTAAAGGTTAGCTGATATTACTTTGCCTAGTAAGCCAATGGCTCCTCTACTTGCCCTTATAGTTTTGAGCCTGGTTTTCCCTCTAAAAAGCATCCCTGGGAGCAAACAAGAACCACAGTTAGGCTTCTAGGAACATTTTACAGATCTGAACATTCAGAATTAAGATGTACATTCAATAAACTCTTCTAGCTTAACTGATATCAGTTTTTGTATGGTTTGGGTGATGGTTCCTGAACCCCATCACACTGAAACATGACTTTCTTTGCATTCAAACACAAACAATCAAGCCATATTACATGAGATGCTAATATAGAGTCTCAGCTAAGATAGGTATTCACTGTCTGAGATTGTAGGATTATTAGATCTCTTCTTCATAGGTCTATGGTTTTATCTTCCACATAAGGCTTTAATCTTCCTATCAACCATCTGTTCCACACATTTGTCTTACACTTTGTTCTAATTGTGATAATGTTCCAATACCAGCAGTCTGTTCAGATACCTTCTGAATCGGTCAATATAGATTCCATATTCTCATTAGATTATAGTTAATCAGTCCCTGGTCCTCTAAACCTTCAATTTCAAGACTATTTAATTTTAATTTTGGTCTCTGGTCATTAATAACAGTTTGCCAAAAATCCTGTCTTCCAATCCTTCTAACTCACACTCCACCCACATTAATTTACTGGAACGGCTTTGTCTTTGATATATGGAAGAAGTAGAAGAGGAGCAATCCTGTTTCCCATTTCAAAATGGATGATTTTCTTTACCTTACTCCTAATCTCAATCTCCCATTTGAAGCACTTACCTATGATTCCTGGATGAACAATGATTCCTTGAGATGTTAGGCTACTTCTCCCCAAAACCATACTTTCATCTTTGTGGAAAGAGATCAAGAAACTCCAGTGTTTTTTTTTTTTTTTTGTTTTGTTTTGTTTTGTTTTATTTATCGCATTTAAATTTTTATTATAATGTGAGAATTTTAATTATGGGTAAGTCTAGGGCAATGTTTCCTAATATAGCATGCTTCAGGTCTCCAATATTGTTTGGATAAGCTATTTCACAGCTTACAAGAAACGTCTGACTAGTGTTTCTTGTTGGCAGGGTATGAGCTAGGGAGTTTCATATGATTTACAGGAATGATTATGTTAAAGGAAGGTTTCCTTAAATGCACAGGGGTTATTTCTGACCAATCTGAATCTATTTGTCCAAAGCCCACCCTTACCACACCTTCTACAAGTTGAAGAAGAGTGAGATTTTCTAGAGAAGTCTCTAGGAATGCTTTGGCTACAATCTATTTTCAAGTGACTTTGTCTCCCACATTTAAAACAAGGAACACATCTAAGATTATTGTCCATTGCTTGTCTAATTACACAGAGATAAGTTTCACTATCACCAGTAGTTCTAATTGACAGGTACTGATCAAACTTTTAAAAGTCTAAGAACTTTTAAACATTCTGAATTTGCATGTTCAAAAGTTAAAGTTTCACTTAGTACTGGTTTCATATCTGGATCTTATATTGCACTGTTGATAACTGAACATTTATGTATGTAAGAAAGTCAGAGAAAGTCTATTACCACATAATAGTCATGTCACTATTATGGTATTGCTCATAACTTGTCTAGCAGGTTGGTATTGTAGCTTGCAAGTTCTAGCACTGAATAAGATCATTTGTGGTTTTTCTCTTCTAAAAAGCCTGAATAACATTTTTCAACACTATGAAAGTTTGTCAGCAGAGAAAAAGTTTTCCTGGGCAATTTGAAATGGATTTTTTCCTATGTATTGTCATTAAATCATTTGATGTCCTTAGCAATAGGGCATTCTAGTGCAGTTAACACAGGTACCAATAACAATTCCAATAGCATGTGTAGTTTTAGAAATCTGCAGTCTCTCTTACCAATACCTAATATGGAGGTATACCACGTATTTCACTAAGGTTTTTATTTAGTCATTCATGTATTACAAGAACAACATTGTCCACCTATGTATTGGGAATTACATAAAAGTCTCATGTTCCCCCTTCTTTATAATGAGTTTTGAAATTAGATTGCTAACTAGTAGGTTTTCATAGTCTTTTCTACATTACTATTTTTGCTAAACCACCAATTACCCCTTTCCTCCCAGGTATTATTGTTTCTACCTTGCTTAAACTTCTAACCTTCAGTGTCTTGCCTACTAAAATTATTCTGGGTGGCTTGACTACAAAGATTAATTATGGCACATAAAAAATGCAGTCATTGACCTTAAAATTAGCATATTCTAATTATATAGAGTGAGTTTATGTTATTTAAATTTTATAAAATAATTAATATTTATTTCATTTAAAAATGTGTATGTCCATTTTTAAGTAAAATAAAATTAGCCCATTCCTCAATATTTTTCTTCTTTTTAACCTCTCTAATGTCTCCCCATTGCTACATATTAGTATATGAGTACAAATTACTGAATCCATTTAGTCTCCTTGTATGTGTGTGATGTTAAACGAACCACTTGGTATTGAATATCGAATTATGGGTCTCAGTCCTAAGAAATATTAATTCCTCTTTGGCATTTTCTCTGTGGTTCTTTTCCTATGTTTTGAACTTCTATGAGATTTTGCTATTTCCTGTTAGGTGTATATCTTTGATACATTTCTTTAACTCTTATTTAGGTAGCCATATTTTGGAGATATTCTGGGTCAGATTCCCAGCCATTTCTAGGAGACATATTTAACACATTTTTTATGATCTCTGGCTTTCCTTTTTACTTCCTCCACTTCTAAGATGTTCAGTAAGCCTTGGATTCCTGATTTGCATTGTAGATACACAGTGCTTATACTGAATATTCAGTTATTCTCTGCATTTTGACAAGGTGTGGTCTTCTGGAATAGTCTTTCTTTCCTAGGAATGATTTTCCTTTGTTGACTGTTGAGACCTACACTTATCTGTGAGTATATTGGTAAATATTTAACATATAATTAAAAACCAGTTAGTTTATTTTTTAAAAATTATGTTGTCCAAAAAACTTGCCTTAAAGGGATCCATGGCTCCAGATACATATGTAGCAGAAGATGGCCTCATCTGCCATCAATGAGAGGACAAGTCCTTTGTCCTATGGAGGTTTGCTGCCCCAGTGTAGGCGGATGCTGAAGCAGTGGGGAGGGAATGGTTGTGTAGGTAATGAGTACCCCATAGAAGCTAAGGGGAGGGGGAGAGGGCAGATGAGATGAGGGGGTTGTAGAGTGATAACCAGGAAAGGGGATATCATTTGAAATGTAAAGGAATACAATGATTAATTAAAAAAAAAAAGTAGCCATTCTCTATCTTCTTCAAGATTAAATTACTTTCATCCCTTTACAAACTTTATCAGGTACAATTTAAAAAAATTGTGGTTTTGGTATAGTGAGATTAAAATGCACCTAGTCATACATCATTGACTGCTATGACTTTTAGAAATTTCTTTCTCTTCTAACTGATGAGCTGTTTGTCTTCCTTCTCGTCAAAAGTCTGATAAAAACTGACAAATCGTGTCCTTCAGGAAACCTGATGAATCAGGCAGGAGCAACAAAAGTGGTATCTATAGTTCTAAGAACTGTTTATCCTGATAATTATTCTAATCAGCATATCCATGTTAGTACAGGAATTATGTCCACCCTTTCCTGTATGTGGATGCCTGGATTCTCAGGTAAAATGAAAGTTGTGAGAAGATCGTTCCACAATGGAGTCACCTGGCACAAAATGAATTCAGTTCATTTCTTGCTCTGTTCTGGTTGGGTGGTTTGCTCCCTTCAATGCTTTCTAACTCTGCATAAGAAAGAAAGGGAAGAAACATTTCTGGAGTCAATTAAAGCCGCATCAATTTCTTTGGCTATTGAAAAACCTCTGTTTTTCAAATCATTTTTTTCACTTATTTTTATTATTAATTTAACCACCTTAGTTTGAAAATAAGTCTACAAGTCATTTCACTAACAGGCCTGATCGTAAATCTGTTTCTAAGGCCTTTATGTCCTCAGAAAGCAGAGATGAATTGAGCTGGCTTAATTGGCTGAAACACCATGGAAATGTAATGTAGATGATTTAATCAGACTGTGGCCCTAATGGAGTTAAGCACTCTGTCCACTAGGGAAATGTATGGTCTCTTACTGAGTTTCTAAGTGGCTGCTTATTTCTCTATGTAAGGCGCTTGCTTTTGTAGTTTGCATGCAACCTTGTCTAGAGATTTAAAATGCCTTGTACATTTTAAAACACTAGTAGTTTCAAAGTAGCACTATAGCTTTAAAAAAAACTAAATTGCATTTAGTGTTTGTTATAGAATGACTGCTGGAACAACCTATTTAATTCTCTTCCTTCTCTGTATTACTTTTAAAAATAATGCTTACAGTATATTTTGATCATATTTTTCTCCCCATCCCTCAACTTCATTCAGAACCATACCTCCTTTTCTTAGATACCCAACATTGTGTCCTCCTATTCTTTGAAGCAGTCAATTCCATTTTGAATGAACACATGCTCTTCGATAGGTACCTTTGCACTGGGGCATGGATAACTTCCCATGGAAGTTAGCTTTCCTTTCTATCAACAACTATCAAATGCCAGGAGCTTTTTAACTAAGGGTTGGAAATCTTACGTTCTGCCCCCACCTTTTCATGTTGTGATTTTGTATAAATTGAGCTTGTGTATGTTTAAATGTATTGTTATAACAGCTATGGGGAAGAAGAAAGGAGTGGCCACTGGTCCTGGAAAAGCTCAGTGCAGTAGTATAGAGGAATACCAGAACAGGGATGTGGGAAGGGTTGGATTTGGGAACAGGGGGAGGGAAGAAGGCTTATGGGACTTTCGGGGAGGGGGGATCCAGGAAAGGGAAAATCACTTGAAATGTAAATAAAGAATATATCAAATAAAAATAAATAAATTAAAAATATTAACAGCTGTGGGGTTTCATTTGTACTTCCCCTTTAAAAATATCTCCAAATTTCATTAAGCAAAGTCACCTACATTTTACTGTTTTCTTTTTTTTTTTAAGTGTGAATTTACCTTATTTATCTCTCTTTTTAAATTATCTTTAATCTTTTTCTGTCCAGTCTTTTTTATTATTATTATTATTATTATTATTCGATATAATTTATTTACATTTCAAATGATTTCCCCTTTTCTAGCCCCCCCACTCCCCGAAAGTCCCGCAAACCCCCTTCTCTTCCCCTGTCCTCCCACCCACCCCTTCCCACTTCCCCGTTCTGGTTTTGCTGAATACTGTTTCACTGAGTCTTTCCAGAACCAGGGGCCACTCCTCCTTTCTTCTTGTACCTCATTTGATGTGTGGATTATGTTTTGGATATTCCAGTTTTCTAGGTTAATATCCACTTATTAGTGAGTGCATACCATGATTCACCTTTTGAGTCTGGGTTACCTCACTTAGTATGATATTCTCTAGCTCCATCCATTTGCCTAAGAATTTCATGAATTCATTGTTTCTAATGGCTGAATAGTACTCCATTGTGTAGATATACCACATTTTTTGCATCCACTCTTCTGTTGAGGGATACCTGGGTTCTTTCCAGCATCTGGCAATTACAAATAGAGCTGCTATGAACATAGTAGAACATGTATCCTTATTACATGGTGGGGAGTCTTCTGGGTATATGCCCAGGAGTGGTATAGCAGGATCTTCTGGAAGTGAGGTGCCCAGTTTTCGGAGGAACCGCCAGACTGATTTCCAGAGTGGTTGTACCAATTTGCATCCCCACCAGCAGTGGAGGAGTGTTCCTCTTTCTCTGCACCCTCTCCAACACCTGCTGTCTCCTGAATTTTTAATCTTAGCCATTCTGACTGGTGTAAGATGAAATCTTAGGGTTGTTTTGATTTGCATTTCCCTAATGACTAATGAAGTTGAGCATTTTTTAAGATGCTTCTCCGCCATCCGAAGTTCTTCAGGTGAGAATTCTTTGTTTAACTCTGTACCCCATTTTTTAATAGGGTTGTTTGGTTTTCTGGAGTCTAACTTCTTGAGTTCTTTATATATATTGGATATTAGCCCTCTATCTGATGTAGGATTGGTGAAGATCTTTTCCTAATTTGTTGGTTGCCGATTTGTCCTCTTGATGGTGTCCTTTGCCTTACAGAAACTTTGTAATTTTATGAGGTCCCATTTGTCAATTCTTGCTCTTAGAGCATACGCTATTGGTGTTCTGTTCAGAAACTTTCTCCCTGTACCGATGTCCTCAAGGGTCTTCCCCAGTTTCTTTTCTATTAGCTTCAGAGTGTCTGGCTTTATGTGGAGGTCCTTGATCCATTTGGATTTGAGCTTAGTACAAGGAGACAAGGATGGATCAATTCGCATTCTTCTGCATGCTGACCTCCAGTTGAACCAGCACCATTTGTTGAAAAGGCTATCTTTTTTCCATTGGATGTTTTCAGCCTCTTTGTCGAGGATCAAGTGGCCATAGGTGTGTGGGTTCATTTCTGGATCTTCAATCCTGTTCCATTGATCCTCCTGCCTGTCACTGTACCAATACCATGCAGTTTTTAACACTATTGCACTGTAGTATTGCTTGAGGTCAGGGATACTGATTCCCCCAGATTTCCTTTTGTTGCATTTTACTGTTTTCTATAACAAATATATTTAAGTTAGGCATGGGGTACTAGAAATGGATACAGAAAGATAGTAAACACATCTTTAGAAAGAGTAGCAGGCCAGCAAGTGTATTCTGCCTATTATGAGAGATAATTTCATGGTAGCCACAGAGCAGAAATTGTCTCTTGGCCACACCCTTTCCATTTCACTTTACTTCTGAATCTCTAGCTTTGACAGCGGGATTATTTGCTTGAACTCAGAAGAGGATTCAGAGCATCACTGGAAGATCAGTTCGTTCTCTGCAACAGTTGCACAGTTTAGCTCCAGAATCCACTCCTACCTGTTAGATACCAGCTTGCCTTATGTCTTCCAAGAACTGTACGTCAAGAATTCCAGCCTCAGTTACCAATATTATTTAATTCATATTGTACATTGGATTAGTTGAATTAAAGAAAATTCTCAACGTTACAGCTGTTACACTGAACCACTGAAAAGGTGATTTAAACAAATGGATTTGGGGGGACCAGTTTGGTAACTTGAAATATTTTCCTTTATCATGCTCTTTAAAGCTAGGTCAAATTGATATATATATATATGGAAATGCAAACCATATTACTACACATAAATTAAAATACTTGTTAAAAGTAAAATTAAAAAAGAACACTGCTTTTTTTTTAGAAATTTCATATTTCATTTTAATCATATTCATCCCCTCCTACAATTCCTCCCAGATCCCCCTCATAGCCTCTACTCCCTAACTTTATGATTGTGTGCCTCTCTCCTCTCCTTTCTCCGTACCTCCCTTTCCCTTCTCTCTTCTTCCCTGCCCTCCCCTCCACACTCCCCGACTCCCATGGAGTCCAGTTTTTATCAGCCAGCAGCATCAGAGCCCTAGGTCCTGTGAGACCTCCTTTCAGCTGAATGTGGTCAAAGCCTGACTGCCCAGGCACAGGGTCCACGCTGCCCCTCCTCACAGGCTTACGGTGTAGGACTGCCATGCAGCCGCCATGAAGCATTATGAAGGAAAAAACGACTGAATGTCATGTCACAAATGTCTCCAAAGGTTTATTCTTTCCTTTGTGTTAAAATACAGTAGCACACTCTTTCTTTTTGCCTATTTTTTTAAATTGGATATTTTCTTTATTTACATTTCAAATATTATCCCCTTTACCAGTTTCCCCTCCCCCCAGAAACCTTCTATCTCATCCTCTCTCCCTGTGCTTCTACAAGGGTGTTGCTCCACCTATCCCATTTCTACCTCTCTACCCTTAACTCCCCTACTCTGAGGCATCTTTCAAACCTTCATATGGCCAAGGACCTATCCTCCTATTGATGGCTGACAAGGCCATCTTCTGACACGTATGCAGCTAGCCCCAGGTGTACCTCTTGCTGATGGCTTAGTCCCTGGGAGCTCTGGGGGTTCTAGTTGGTTGATACTGTTGTTATTCCTATGGAGTTGCGAACCTCTTCAGCCTCTTCAGTCCTTTCTCAAAGTCCTCCAATGGGGACCCCACACTTAGTCCAATCGTTGGCTACAAGAATCTGCCTAATGCTGGGCAGTGGTGGCACTCATTTTTAATCCGAGCACTTGGGAGGCAGAGGCAGGTGTATTTCTGAGTTCGAGGCGAGCCTGGTCTACAGAGTGGGTTCCAGGACAGCCAGGGCTACACAGATAAACCCTGTCACAACAACAACAGCAACAACAACAACAACAACAACAAATCTGCCTCTTTATTTGCAAGGCTCTGGCAGGGACTCTCAGGAGACAGTTATGTCAGGCTCCATTCAGCAAGCATTTCTTGGCATCCACAATAGTGCTGGGGTTTGGTGACTGTATATGGGATGAATCCACAGTGGGACAGTGTCTGGATGACCTTTCCTTCAGGCTCTGCTCTACAAGTTAACTCCTTATTTACTCCTGTGAGTATTTTCTCCCTCTCAGAAGAACTGAAACACATACACTTTGATATTCCTTCTTCTTGAGCTTTATGTGGTCTGTTAATTTTATCTTGGGTTAATTCTGATACCCACTTATCTGATATCCACTTATCAGTGAGTGAATGCCATGTGTATTCTTTTGTGATTGGGTTACCTCATTCAGGATGACATTTTCTAGTTCTGTCCATTTACCTAATGTTAGAGCATCTTCTGGGTATATGCCCAGGAGTGGTATAGCTGGGTCCTCAGGTAATACTATGTCTGAAGAGAACACCAGTGGCTTGTACTCTAAGATAATGAATCAACAAATTGAACTTCAAAAAACTGCAAAACTTCTGTAAGACAAAGGACCCTGTCAATAGGACAAAATAGCAAACAACAAATTGGGAAAAGAACATTACTAATTCTACATTCTATAGAGGGTTAATATTCAATATATACAAAGACCTTCACAAGTTAGACTCCAGAGAATCAAATAACCCTATTAAAAATGTGGTACAGAGCTAAACGAAATATTTCAACTGAGGAATATCTAATGGCAGAGAAACACCTAAAGAAATGTACAACATCCTTGATAGTGAAGGAATGCAAATCAAAACAACCCTGAGATTCTACTCCACACCAGTCATAATGGCTAAAATAAAAAACTTATGTGACAGCAAATGCTGGTGAAGGTGTGGAGAAAGAGGAACACTCCTCCATCACTGGTGGGACTGCAAGCTGGTACAACTACTTTGGAAATCAATTTGGTGACTCCTCAGAAAAAAGAACACTGTTTGAACATCATTTCTTCCCTGTATTAAATTCTAAATAATACTTAAAATGCATTATATTCCTTGGTTTTCAGAGCTGAATAACAACACACAAAACTATATTCCTGGGGCACTACTAATTTATCTGTGATTATTGTCGCTTAACTATAATATCTTGAAATCTTACCATTTCAGTCTTTATTTGGGAAGGGGGACAAAACTGTTTTGCATAGAAAAGATCTATACAAATACTAATTTAAAATTATTTGTTCTTGAATTTTTCAGCTATAAGCATATTTTAAGAATGTCTAATATACACACAGCAGATTAATTTTGCATGTCTTTTAAGTAGTTCAGAAAAACTATAACTAATTTGCTTGTCAAAACAACTTTACTGAAGTCTGTATAAATTACAGCTATTTTGAGTAACAACTACAAGCCCACTTGAATATTTTTAAAATAGCAAGAACAAAACAAAAATTATCAAAAAATTAAAACCATCCACAACAATAAAAATGGTAGAGTCTACCGAAGACTGTTTAATGTGTTTAATTTGTTGAGTCTATTGTCTGTTTGAGAAGTGTGTTGAGTACAGAAATATAAATCATGGCAGACTTCTCACTTGTCCAAGTCTGCTCCAAGTGAGACAGAGAGCATGGCAGCATTCAAAATAAGATAAGTAATGTGATCACAATGCATAGGCAATGACATAAGAATGTAATCTGGAAGCAGATTTTGTGTAGTAGTTTGGGGGATAAGAGAGGTAGATGCTAATTTTATGAACAATTAACTTAAGTGATATGAACAATCTAGTTATCTCATTAATTCAGGCAGTCATGGCTTGGATTAATTACATTTTTAAAAAGGTTGTTCTTAATCATGTAAGTGTATATATTTTGCTTGTTTTGTATGGAAGTGAACTTCGTGTGTGCCTGGTATTTGCAAAGGGCAGAAGAGGGCGCGATCTCTCCTGAAACTAGAGTCACAGAGCCTCCTGAGCCACCATGGGTGCACTAGGAATGGAAACACACAAGGCACTCTGTGAAAGCTGTAAGTGCTCTTCTCCACTTAGCCAACTATCCAGTCCATATTATTTATAGTGTTAAAGTTATTTCTTCATTTGGTATGTATTAGTTAAATTTGTGTTCTTTAACTACTAATATGTTTACACTATTATCTGCGATTCACGTGTTTCCTTTGAATGCCACATAATAAAACTGATGAGACTTAACTGGAATTTTACCTATAGGGGTTATGACATATTTAAGCATAGCATCATATCTGTACAACAATCTCATGAATTAAGTAGAGTTATAATATGCTTTAATAGGAGAGGAGAAAATGTTTGTGAAATTGACTTGGGATTGAAAATTAGTACCAAAACAAGGATTCAAATTCAGTAACATAGTTTTATTAGATGGGCAAATACAGATGATGTGTTAATTTCCTAATAATAAATTGATACAAAGATAAAATTATATATTATCAGTACTAAATATCTTATTAATATTTATGCATATAATTATTATTTAGAAAATATAAAGAAAAAAGCATTTAGGTGATTTTGTAAGTTTGCTTTTATTTCCCAGAAAAGATGCTGGTTGGAAAGAGAAAGCATGTGATTTTATATCCATTGGCTTCAATTATTCATGGAAAATGATGCCAATTCAGTTCTCAAATATCATTCAAGATAATAAGTTGATTATTTTCTCTTCCTTTCAAAAATGAGTAATCAGCAAAGGTTTACTTTTAAATAACAATAAAGCCTTATGTACAGTGCAGAATTATCAAGAGAGTAAGCAGCTATATACATAATTATAGTAGTATGATACAAAAGAATGCCGTAGTGTTTATAAAACATTTACCAGGTAGAACTTTTTATTTCTGTAAGGTGGCAAGTGTTATTTTTAGTAGAATTTTGTTTCTTCAATTAATTCTCAAATTGATGTGATTTCAATAATGCTAAAGTATTTGAACATCCATATGTTTTTGCAGAAGGATGTTTTTCCATTGAAATCAGGAGTTTTACATCATTACATACTTTACGAATGGATTTACATTGATTTCATATGAACTAGTTGATGTAAATAGTGATTGTAAAACTGGTGAAATTTTTTTAATTGAATTAATTTTACTTTTCATGGCATGTGCATTTCAAGACTAGTCAACACAAAATATTAATGACCCTGTATTTGTTGAATTATTCACTAATGTATTAAAATTGAGCTAAGTAAAATCTTATTAGTATTTTATTGAGAATATATATTTTTTCTTTCAATATAAATTATATGCACACAGCATTGAGAACAATACTGGGAAATTTAAATTTGGTTCATTGGCACAATGAAGGAACTGCAGTTATTATTCAAGAGCAACTTAAAATTTATTTCAATGAAGTAAACACAACAAAATATCATTTCTCAATAAATGTGATTCAGAAACTTGAAGGAAAATACAATAAAACTCATCCTCAGGATGATTATTTTGCATAATTTTCATGGATAAGTTCATCATATTGACATATTTCTATTTATTTAACATTGACAGTCACTCATGCTTAGAATTAAAAACAGTCACATTCCACTTGTTGCCCCAGTGTAGAGGAATGCCAGGACAGGGAAGTGGGATTGGGTGGATTAATTAGCAGGGGAAGGGAGGATGGGGTAGTGGGTTTCCTGAGGAGAAATGAGGAAAGGGGTTAACATACTCTTCAAACTATTCCACAAAATAGAAACAGAAGGAACACTACCCAATTCCTTCTACGAAGCCACAATTACACTGATACCAAAGCCACACAAAGATCCAACAAAGAAAGAGAACTTCAGACCAATTTCCCTTATGAACATCGATGCAAAAATACTCAATAAAATTCTTGCCAACCGAATCCAAGAACACATCAAAACGATCATCCACCATGATCAAGTAGGCTTTATCCCGGGAATGCAGGGTTGGTTCAATATACGGAAATCCATCAATACAATCCACTACATAAACAAACTCAAAGAACAAAACCACATGGTCATTTCATTGGATGCTGAAAAAGCATTTGACAAAATTCAGCATCCCTTCATGCTTAAAGTCTTGGAGAGAACAGGAATTCAAGGCCCATACCTAAACATAGTAAAAGCAATATACAGCAAACCGGTAGCCAGTATCAAACTAAATGGAGAGAAACTTGAAGCAATCCCACTGAAATCAGGGACCAGACAAGGCTGCCCCCTTTCTCCTTATCTTTTCAATATTGTACTTGAGGTACTAGCTCGGGCAATTCGACAACATAAGGAGGTCAAAGGGATACAAATTGGAAAGGAAGAAGTCAAACTATCATTATTTGCAGACGACATGATCGTCTACCTAAGTGACCCAAAGAACTCCACTAGAGAGCTCCTACAGCTGATAAACAACTTCAGCAAAGTGGCAGGTTATAAAATCAACTCCAGCAAATCAGTGTCCTTCCTATACTCAAAGGATAAGCCCGCTGAGAAAGAAATTAGGGAAATGACCCCCTTCACAATAGCCACAAACAGTATAAAGTATCTTGGGGTGACTCTTACCAAACATGTGAAAGATCTGTATGACAAGAACTTCAAGACTCTGAAGAAGGAAATGGAAGAAGACCTCAAAAAATGGGAAAACCTCCCATGCTCATGGATCGGTAGAATCAATATAGTTAAAATGGCCATTTTGCCTAAAGCACTATACAGATTCAATGCAATACCCATCAAAATCCCAACTCAATTCTTCACAGAGTTAGAAAGAGCAATTCTCAAATTCATCTGGAACAACAAAAAACCCAGGATAGCTAAAACTATTCTCAGCAACAAAAGAAAATCTGGGGGAATCAGTATCCCTGACCTCAAGCAATACTACAGAGCAATAGTGTTAAAAACTGCATGGTATTGGTACAGTGACAGGCAGGAGGATCAATGGAACAGGATTGAAGATCCAGAAATGAACCCACACACCTATGGCCACTTGATCCTCGACAACGAGGCTGAAAACATCCAATGGAAAAAAGATAGCCTTTTCAACAAATGGTGCTGGTTCAACTGGAGGTCAGCATGCAGAAGAATGCGAATTGATCCATCCTTGTCTCCTTGTACTAAGCTCAAATCCAAATGGATCAAGGACCTCCACATAAAACTAGACACTCTGAAGCTAATAGAAAAGAAACTGGGGAAGACCCTTGAGGACATCGGTACAGGGAGAAAGTTTCTGAACAGAACACCAATAGCGTATGCTCTAAGAGCAAATATTGACAAATGGGACCTCATAAGGTTACAGAGTTTCTGTAAGGCAAAGGACACCATCAAGAGGACAGATTGGCAACCAACAAATTGGGAAAAGATCTTCACCAATCCTACATCAGAGGGCTAATATCCAATATATATAAAGAACTCAAGAAGTTAGACTCCAGAAAACTGAACAACCCTATTAAAAAATGGGGTACAGAGTTAAGCAAAGAATTCTCACCTGACGAACTTCGGATGGCAGAGAAGCATCTTAAAAAATGCTCAACTTCATTAGTCATTAGGGAAATGCAAATCAAAACAACCCTAAGATTTCATCTTACACCAGTCAGAATGGCTAAGATTAAAAAGTCAGGAGACGGCAGGTGTTGGAGAGGGTGTGGAGAAAGAGGAACACTCCTCCATTGCTGGTGGGGTTCCAAATTGGTACAACCACTCTGGAAATCAGTCTGGCGGTTCCTCTGAAAACTGGGCACCTCACTTCCAGAAGATCCTGCTATACCACTCCTGGGCATATATCCAGAGGATTCCCCACCATGTAATAAGGATACATGCTCTACTATGTTCATAGCAGCCCTATTTATAATTGCCAGATGCTGGAAAGAACCCAGGTATCCCTCAACAGAAGAGTGGATGCAAAAAATGTGGTATATCTACACAATGGAGTACTATTCAGCCATTAGAAACAATGAATTCATGAAATTCTTAGGCAAATGGATGGAGCTAGAGAACATCATACTAAGTGAGGTAACCCAGACTCAAAAGGTGAATCATGGTATGCACTCACTAATAAGTGGTTATTAACCTAGAAAACTGGAATACCCAAAACATAATCCACACATCAAATGAGATACAAGAAGAAAGGAGGAGTGGCCCCTGGTTCTGGAAAGACTCAGTGAAGCATTATAGGGCAAAACCAGAATGGGGAAGTGGGAAGGGGTGGGAGGGAGGACAGGGGAAGAGAAGGGGGCTTATGGAACTATCGGGGAGTGGGGGGGCTAGAAAAGGGGAAATCATTTGAAATGTAAATAAATTATATCGAATAAAAAAACTAAAAAAAAAAAACATTTGAAATGTAAAAAAAGAAAATATCTAGTAAAAAAGCAACAACCCCAAAATAATATTTCTCTCTCTTCTCCATTCAATTTTTAAAAGGAATTTTACTTCAGTTAATGATTGACCAATTAATTCTTACAATAACCAAAATTTTGATATGACAGTGGAAAACTAAAGTCCAAGTCTTTTTTTTAAACTTCCAATTCCAACAGTAAAGTTTAGTTAAGATTTCAGATTTGTATAAATATAACTGCTAAACTTTTCTCTAATAATTGTTACATAAAAGTTTAATAATAACCAAAATATCAGGGTTAAAATGTTAAGGAATGTACTACTAAGGAAGGACATAAGATAGCAGTCATTACTCATTGATTCAATTCTTTTGGGATTTCAGTATTTAGTTTTGACAATTCTGAGCTGCTAGAATAGAAGCGGGGTACCACACCCAGTTTCTCAGTAAGAGTTATGCACAATTTTAACCACTGCACACTCTTTCCAGACCCCCATATATATTTTCTCATATAAAATTTGCTATGTCACAATTTTCAGTGGACCTCTACGAGGACTATATGACTTAAGCCATTGAATAAAGAAGTATATAATAGCAAAATCCTGAAAAATGTAAATTATATTAGCTTTGTATCAAGCATCTATTTTGGTTATCATGATAAAAATAACTTTGTAATATCTGTTATTGATTCTTTAACTTTTTAACCTTGCAAGTTTGTTTTTTAGTGCTTCAAAGAGATTAATGTTACTTAGCAAAGTAATGAAAATATTTCTGTCATTTAAACCATTCGGCAGCCAACCCTTTTACCCATACTTGCTGTAGATTCATATTCATTGTAGAATTACTATACTATTTCTTAAGTACTGAAATATGGTGCTTTTTTTCTGAAAAAACATACAAAAAATACTCACTAATAAAGTCATGTCATATGTACAAGCCCTTTAAGCTTCCTTCATACCTCTTTAACCATTCTTAAATTGAGAGACATCTAGTTTATTTCAAGTGTCTGACTATCACAAATAAAGTTTCTATGAGCATATTTGAGCAAGTATCTTTATGAGATGTTGGAGCATCTGTTGGGTATAAGCACAGGAGTGGTATAGCTGGGCCATGAGGTAGAACTGTTCTCAGTTTTGTGAGAAACCCCCAAATTGATTTCCAAAGTGGTTGTCCAAGTTTGTGTTTCCACCAACAATGGAGGTGTGTTCTCCTTACTCTACATCCTCACCAGCATTTGTTATCTCTTGAGTTTTTCATTTTAGCCATTTTGATGGGTATAAAATAGAATCTCAAAGGTGTTTTGCTTTGCATTTCCCCTGATGACTAAGTATGTTGAACATGTATTTGTAATATTATTTTATTTATATGTAATCAAATCATTCACTTAATCTCTATGATAGAATGTGAGGGCTCATATGTCCTGTAGTAACCTTATATTAAAGAAGTATTTTTGGATTTTTAAGAAGTGCCATCATTGACATGCTGTCACTTACACTCAGTATATTTTTATTCCTCTCTGATGAATATATTTGTGCCTCCTTCATGCCAGTCAATCCATAAATTACATTAAGATACTGGTTTAATTCAGAGGTCAAAAAGTTTAATTATATCTAGTATTTTTCTTTCCACTAAATATAATTTCTTTTATCTAAAAATATGTAATTAAAAATAAGGGCTTTGCAGCCCTATGGGAGGGGGGAGCAACAGTGTCAACTAGCCAGACCCCCTGGAGCTCCTGGGAACTGGACCAACAACCAAAGAGTACACATGGAGCAGCAACCCAGGGCTCAGGCTGCACATGAGGCAGATGGCCTTGTTGGACATCAATGGCTGGAGCTGCCCTTGGGCCTGAGGGGGTTCGATGCCTCAGTGTAAGGGTGCCAGGGCAGGAAGGCTGAAGTGGGTGAGTGAAGAAACACTTTCATAGAAGTAGGAGGAGGGGGAAGAGGATAGGGGGTTTCCTGATGGGAGACCTGGAAAGGGGATAACATTTGAAATGTAAATAAGGAAAATATCCAATAAAAAAATAAGAAACTAAAAGTTCTATACTTTAAGCATAACTTTTCTAGAGATACACCTACATTTTTTTCACCTCAGACAGCACATTGACTGATGTGGTAACATTAATATCTAGCCTGGGGAACCAAGTAGTTCAGTGGGGTAGCTTATACAATGATCTTCAAGAGTGAGGCAGCTGCATAACAGGAAATTCTATCCCAGAACAACTGGTAATTCACAGAAACACAATTTCTGGATTGTTTTCCCTAAACTGCAGGAAAGCTAACAGAAGAGTAGTAGAGTCTCTAGTACTTGGCAATTGTTGGTGCTTTTATCGCCTAGAGAGATTGTATAGAATAATTCAATTTCTAAGCTTCTGGATGTGATTCTCACAAACTTTCTGAGTCTTGTGTATTTCCTTCTTCTCCCTAGAAGGAATGTTTCAGTTCAAAGAATACAACTAGAAAATAAATATAAATAGTGGAACTAGGGCAAGCACAGATACAGTAAGCACGGCTACTTGTAAGGATTCCCTATGACGGAACATTGCAATTCTGTTCCTCACTCTACATTGTTTAGATGGGAACTTTGCTGATAAGTATTTTTTAAATATAATTAAAATTTATATACTTATAAATTTTTCGATATATATTTATAATTATTAAATGCTCCTTATGATGGAGATTTTAAACACTATAACTTCTACTCTAGTTTTAAGATGTTACATTTTTGGATATGTTATTATTTTCATGGAATAGAGAATAGTATTTTTCCCTGTGGTATAGAAGATTTCTCAATCTGATTCGTATGAGTGAAAATTCAAAGGCTTATGAATTTCTCAGAAGACATGGACATTAAATGATGGCTTATAGGTTTCTTATCTACTGAGGCAATGCTGTTATACTTTGTACAACCTCTTAGCTATTGAAGTTCATTGGTATCCATCAGCTAAAAGTTATATATAAAGGTTTGCTTCCTCCAAAACAAGTTTCTATGTGCTATAGTCATAGCCAAAAGATATTTTAACACAACCTTTGTCAAGGCACATTGATTTTGTGAAATTGTGTTGTCTGTGTTTACCCTGATCATTCTGAAGTTGAAGGAATTAGCTGAGTGTTGCTGTCATAACTGGGTGTCTGTTTTGAGATAATATTTTTAAAGGGGAAAAACATACCTTAACATCACAGCACTGAAAAGCTATGTTCACAAATGCTTGAAACTTATTCACTGCTATCTCTTCTTCATGGAGTTAGGGATCCTTATGGTTTGTTGAGAACAAACCCATGACCTTAAGCTTACTGGATGCATGCCTTCCCAAGGAGGTACAGTATCCATCCTCACTTAGACCTTGTCACTGTTCAAGTACCCAAATTTCTTCATTTTCTTTCCATATGTTCCTGCACTTAAGATTTATTTATACTTAAGTTAGTTTCTATTCTTGAGTTTTGTTGGTTTGTTGGTTTGTTTTATTTTTCTGAGACAGGGTCCCACAGTGTAGCCCTGTAATGTCTACAATATCATAGCATAGCTTACTTAGCCTCTTGCCTTCTGAATTTCAGGTTATTTACAAAAAATCTCAGCTAAAATATCTCTTTTCTTTTCTTTTTTTTCTGAGACAGGGTTTCTCTGTATAGCTCTGGCTGTCCTGGAACTCACTCTGTAAAACAGGCTGACCTTTAACGCAGAAATCTGCCCGCCTCTGCCTCCCAAGTGCTGGGATTACAGGCGTGCACCACCACTGCCCAGCTTCTTTTCCGTTTTTATAATACTATCCTGCCCAAGCAAGAGTTAATCAGCCTATCAAGGAGCACACAAAAGTTACATTTTACTTTGTCACCTCTTCTAGATCTTTATATTCTTTTGGCATAAGGTTCCTTGCTCATCTGGGGAGACAAAAATTATTGAAACTATGTCTGCTTTACACAGTTAGACCACCACCATTCCATAGATTTCTTCATGATTTTCTAATTGACCACCAAGACATCTTATACTTATATACTTTATGGTGCCATAAATTTATTAGTGATATCAATGATAATTCTCTATCTCACAGTGTCATAGTTCTCATTAGATTGTTTCTTGCTTGTGTTTCATTTATATTTTGTGCTGTCTGGCTTACATTTTATTTTCTTTCCTTCTTATGAAACATGGATCAATGGAAAAGTCATGTCAGGAGCACAGAAAACCACTCTGACAGAAGCAAAAACTTCTTGAAATGTTTCATGTGATCCTGAAGATAGCACACATAACTTGCCCTCATGTGTCATTAGCTAAAGCAGAGCATAGAGGAACACTTTATTTCAACATAGTAGTTAAGAAGATTGCACATTGTGCCAGGAGAAATTGAAAGACTACTAAAATGTCATTTAAATAATTACTACCTTAAATTACTTTTAAAATGTGGTACTATCTTAGCATATTACTACACACTAATATTCAAGGTGAAGGAGCTGAAGTTGATACAATGAATTCTAATACTCAAAATTAATTTAGGGGATGATATTTAGCAATTTATCCCCCTGAAATTTGTAAGGAAAATTTTGATTATGGATGAAAGTGTCTTTCAGACTATGAGGCAGACTATTTAATATTTAAATATGGGTAAATGATGTTTAGAGATTTAGTTGCTAAGGTGCTCACTTCTTTGTAACAGTGGCTATAAATATCAAAGCAACACTATACAGGAATTAAAAGCACTGCTCACCCCTCCAATTTATGTATTTCACATGCATCAGATCTTTGCTTTTGTCAGTACTCTTTATTGGTTTGTTATAACCTACCAGAAAGTCTCAGGATACAAGCTAAATAATTGTGAACTCAGTATGACAGTCACCTTATATGTGCAGTTATGTCGTACACCCAGCTGTGCAGATACTTGAGGAAGATGGAAAGACACAATTATCGTCTTAAAATTAACCTTATACGCAAGTGATTCTCTCTATGTGACAGATTAGTAAAGAGAAGGATGGTTTGCATATAGCATGGCCCATTTGGTTAATTTACAAGCAAACAGAATCTAATGAAATGATCTGATATACTGTCATAAAGAAGGCACAAGGGTTCCTTTGCTACTCTGTTGTCAAGTACCCCCTCTCTAGTCAGTAAACATTATACTGCTTCTACTGATGCATGGGTGCATGGAGACTCTTTGGCCAGCATTATTTAGTATTATTTCCATATGTTCATAGTCACATACCTTAATGGGAACTATGATATATGGCAGAATAGTCTGGGTGACATCGGATAGCAATCTTGGAGTCAATAAAAAGAGCAGCATTTTAAGAGAAGAATGAGTAAAACCTAGCTTTAGGAGCAAGAAAAAGAGTGTTATAAAAGATTTAAAAGCAAGGTATGGGTTTCCTGGTCCAGAAGCCATTTAGTACAGCAATAAAATCAGTGTGCAGCTCTATTGTTAAGATTTGTCTATGGACTATTGTGTGGCAATTTGTTTAGGCAGATGGCAGAGCATTACCATTTAAGAATGATTTTCCAAGTTTGTGTGTCTTGAATATTGCAAAAGAAATAAATTTAAAAAACACATATTAGTAGTATAAAATAAAAGAATCACTACCATATTGTTTTCACTGAAAACTTCTAGAGTGAACAGAGAACTAAGAAGATAAAAACTTAAATATTTTATTCAATAAAAAATATTAATGTATTATGAAAATACCACAATGAACCCAATTTATTTCCATATCAATCAAAAATAAGAAGATAAGAATTTATAACATGGCTATTAAAATGATCTTACAATATTGTTTCTTGTTGAGTGTCTTTTAAATTTAATAATTTTTAGTTTTTGAGACCTTGTACAAATTACATTGTCTAAGTACTTTTAATATTTATTTTAATGGATATTGAGAGAAAACCTCAAATTATACAAGTACTTTTATCATCTGTGGAGTGAGATATTTGCTCTAGCTTTTTTTTTACCTGTAGTTTTATACAATTTCAAGATTAGTTTCTGTACTGAAATATAAAAATATTGAGTTATTGATGTATGGCTGAAATACATCTTTTCAAAATGAAATTGTGAATATTTGTATTACAAAGTAACAACTTATAGGAAACTAAGAGTTGGTAAACAGAGTAATTCATATTTATTAGCACTCTTCTGGATGTGGTATGAGAATTCTGACAATTTCTAAAGTATATCAATCTCAATTATACATTCTGGAACTAGGTAAATGATCACAGGATGCGTTCAGGGACTTACTGGACCACTGTGAGTCAGACATCAGTTAAAACTCCACTAATAACCATAAGCACCTACTTTAAGTGGAGGGCTACAATGTTCCTTGCTATCTCCAGGGATCAGTATCAATTCAGATACAGTATCCGATAGACCCTAGAAAGTATGATTATTTCTTTCTCCCAGTGTACAGTTACCTTGTAAATGGCCATTGGTACCTCTGGGGAAGAACTGTAGAAAGGATACCAGCAAAACTTTTAGTTGTTTTATCAAAATCCTTCCTCAGGGAACCTGGCCACCTCTTCATTCAAGGGATTCTGGATCAGCAAACTGACTCAAGTATGGAAATTGATTCATTGGCAGAGACTGCTTTTTGCCATAATCCAATGTTGACTCTCTTTCATTTGTTTGAGAATTTTTCTACTTATACGGATCAAACAGACTCACAGAATAGGTTTCCTACCTATTTCATTCCTGGATACACCATGACTGCTTAGCCAGTACCAAAGGTCTGAACAAGTCATGACATTATAAATTTCATCTCTTCTGTGCTGTCCATTATGGGCCAGGTCATTATAACCATTGTTTTGTCTAAGATGCCCATTAAAATAACTACACGTACCTGTCTCTGGTGATTCAATGTTGCCATCTCTCCCTTGCTATTCTGGGGTCCAAAAAAATCCATTGTATTTAATTCATCGAACTGAGCAGCAACATATCCAATCCTAAGGTCCAGCACAAGGAAAGGGGAAAGAACAAAATGTGCTAGTGCCTCTCTCACCAGTTTGCACTTTATAGGGTTCCTGATGGACATATCTTCTCACACTTCCCACTGAGGATTAGGTTTTATACAACGTATCCACTGTAGTATTGCCATTTCGCAGACCCTTAAAATCCCTTCATCAACAATAAGCCAAGGGTTATTAGGCATCTCCAACTCCTTTTTAGTAGGCCGTCCTTTGATAAATGCTTGTAAGGTTGGCTATTCAAACACACTTCTGGCATCTCTATTTTAATTGTAAGAGCTTCCATATTAAACCTAGCTCCTTCACCATTATCCCACACCCTTAAAATCCATCCCCACACATATTCCCCAGACTTCTTCTTGAATGGATTAGCAAACTCAGTAAGCTTAGTAGGGTAGTACACTTCCTCATGAACTACATTTTCTACCTCCCCTCTATGGGCCTGCTATGTCTTGAGTCTAGTTATAGGTCTAGAAGAAACTATTGGTGGGCCATCCATTGGTATTCCATTGAGGAACATGAATGTTGTCTTCTCTGGCATTTTCTTCAGAGAAAGTCACTGCTGATTTAGCAGACTCTAAGGGATTAATTTCATCATGTAGGGAAGGCATTATTTCAAGGGTTGGGTCTGAGGGTACTACTTCCTCAGATGAGGTAAACCTTTGAGAATATGAAGATTCTAAGTTCTCAGATTCAACACTGTCTTCCCACATATCTCCATACCAAGTTATAGAATTTTATTCTTTGCCAATTAATAACATTACTTTAACTGCTGACACCCTCTGAGTCTGAGACTTGAATTTTTGTTGTAATTCAGCCAACCTTATAATGAGGGCTTCATTTTAATTTTCTGCAACTTGAGCTCTATGGCTGCCAGAGAGAAAATTCTCTTCAAGAGTACAATTAGAAGACTTTAGGTTGTTTATTTGCATATGGAGCCATTCAATAGTATTATGCAACTTATTTTTCCCTTTGCCAATTTTCCCAGAGATACTAAGAGCAACAAGCCACCAAAATCATGCTCTGATTTTTCACCATCTTTTAGAAAATTTAGTACACTGGGTTACCTAATTACACCAGTTACAATTGGCGGATCAAGATAATCAAAGGAACTATCTTCTTTAAATTTGAAATATAGTTTCCACCACGGGTCTTCAATATTCTCTGAGCTGGCAGGAAAGTGAGTATCTGGAGAGATTTCAGTAGTTGAAGGTACTGGTGAATTATTAAAACAACCCAAGATTCTTTTTTTTTTTTTATTTCTTTTTGCTATTGTTGTTCTTTTCTAAATTCTTTTTTTTACGTTCCAAATGCTTTCCTCTTTCCCAGTTCCCCCCTCCCCATATGTCCCATAAGCCCTTTTCTCTCCACCCATTCTCTAATCACCTCCCTTCTTTTTCTCTGTCCTGGTACTCCCCTATAATGCTGGATCAAGCCTTTCCAGGATCAGGGTCCTCTCCTTACTTCTTCATGGGAGTCATTTGATATGCTAATTGTGTCTTGGGTATTCAGAGCTTCTGGGCTAGTTAATATCCACTTATCAGTGATTGCATTCTATGTGTATTCTTTTGTGATTGGGTTATTTCACTAAGGATATTTTCCAATTCCAACCATTTGCCTAAAAATTTCATGAATTCATTGTTTTTAATACAGAGTAGTATTCCATTGTGTAAATATACACATTTTCTGTATCCATTCCTTCATTGAGGGACATCTGGGTTCTTTCCAGCATCTGGGTATTATAAATAAGGCTGCTATGAACATAGTAGAGCATGTGTCCTTATGGCATGCTAGGGAATCCTCTGGGTATATGCCCAGGAGAGGTATAGCAGGGTCTTCTGGAAGTCTCATGCCACTTTTCTGAGGAACCATCACACTGATTTCCAGAGTGGTTGTACCACCTTGCAATCCCACCAGTAGTGGAAGAGTATACCTCTTTCTTCACATCCTCACCAACACCTGCTGTTTTCTGAGTTTTTAACCTTATCCATTCTGATTTCTGTGAGGTGAAATCTCAGGGTTGTTTTGATTTGCATTTCCCTAATGACTAATGATGTTGAGCATTTCTTAAGGCGCTTCTTGGCCATCCGAATTAATTCAGATGAAAATTCTTTGTTTAGATTTGTACCCCATTTTTTAATAGGGTTACTTGTTTCCCTGGGGTCTAACTTCTCGAGTTCTTTGTATATATTGGATATTAGTCCTCTATTGGATGTAGGGTTGGTGACGATCTTTTCCCAATTTGTTGGTTGCTGTTTTGCCCTTTGACAGTGTCTTTTGCCTTACAGAAACTTTGTAATTTTATGAGGTCCCATTTGTCAATTCTTGATCTTAGAGCTTAAGCTATTGGTGTACTGTTCAGGAACTTTTCCCCTGGGCCCATGTCCTCAAGGGTTTTCCCCAGATTCTTTTCTTTTCTTTTTTTTCTTTTTTCTTTTTTCTTGTTTTTTTATTGATATATTTTTTATTTACATTTCAAATGATTTCCCCTTTTCTGGGTCCCCACTCCCTGCAAGTCCTATAAGCCCTCTTCCGTCCCCCTATTCTTCCATCTACCGCTTCCCACTTCCCTGTTCTGGAAATCCCCTGTACTCTTGCACTGAGTCTTTCCAGAATCAGGGGCCATTCCTCCATTCTTTTTGGGCATCATTTAATTTGTGGATTATGTCCTGGGTTTTCAAAGTTTCTAGGCCAATATCCACTTATCAGTTAGTGCATACCATGATTGATCTTTTGAGACTGGGTGACCTCACTTAGTATGATGTTCTCCAGCTCCATCCATTTGTCTAAGAATTTCATGAATTCATTGTTTCTAATGGCTGAATAGTACTCCATTGTGTAAATATATCACATTTTTTGTATCCATTCCTCCATTGAAGGACACCTAGTTTCTTTCCAGCTTCTGGCTACTACAAATAGGGCTGCTATGAACATATTGGAGCATGTGTCCTTATTGCATGCTGAAGAATCCTCTGGATATATGCCCAGGAGTTGTATAACAGGGTCCTCAGGAAGTGTCATGCCAAGTTTTCTGAGGAACTGCCAGACTGATTTCCAAAGTGGTTGCACCATCTTGCAATCCCACCAGCAGTGGAGGAGTGTTCCTCTTTCTCGACATCCTCGCCAACACCTTCTGTCTCCTGAGTTTTTGAACTTAGCCATTCTGACTGGTGTGAAGTGAAATCTCAGAGTTGTTTTGATTTGCATTTCCCAAATGATTAATGATGTTGAACATTTCTTAAGGTGTTTCTCAGCTCTCCGAAGTTCTTCATGTGAAAATTCTTTGTTTAGCTCCGTACCCCACTTTTTAATGGAGTTATTTGGTTCTCTGGGTTCTACTTTCTTGAGTTCTTTGTATATGTTAGATATTAGCCCTCTGTCAGATTTAGGCTTCGTGGAGATCCTTTCCCAGCCTGTTGATTGACGTTTTGTCCTTTTGACAGTGTCCTTTGCCTTACAGAAACTTTGTAGCTTTTTTTTTTCAGTTTTTTTTTATTCGATATAATTTATTTACATTTCAAATGATTTCCCCTTTTCTAGCCCCCCCACTCCCCGAAAGTCCCACAAGCCCCCTTCTCTTCCCCTGTCCTCCCACCCACCCCTTCCCACTTCCCCGTTCTGGTTTTGCTGAATACTGTTTCACTGAGTCTTTCCAGAACCAGGGGCCACTCCTCCTTTCTTCTTGTACCTCATTTGATGTGTGGATTATGTTTTGGGTATTCCAGTTTTCTAGGTTAATATCCACTTATTAGTGAGTGCATACCATGATTCACCTTTTGAGTCTGGGTTACCTCACTTAGTATGATATTCTCTAGCTCCATCCATTTGCCTAAGAATTTCATGAATTCATTGTTTCTAATGGCTGAATAGTACTCCATTGTGTAGATATACCACATTTTTTGCATCCACTCTTCTGTTGAGGGATACCTGGGTTCTTTCCAGCAACTGGCAATTACAAATAGGGCTGCTATGAACATAGTAGAACATGTATCCTTATTACATGGTGGGGAGTCTTCTGGGTATATGCCCAGGAGTGGTATAGCAGGATCTTCTGGAAGTAAGGTGCCCAGTTTTCGGAGGAACCGCCAGACTGATTTCCAGAGTGGTTGTACCAATTTGCAACCCCACCAGCAGTGGAGGAGTGTTCCTCTTTCTCCACACCCTCTCCAACACCTGCTGTCTCCTGAATTTTTAATCTTAGCCATTCTGACTGGTGTAAGATGAAATCTTAGGGTTGTTTTGATTTGCATTTCCCTAATGACTAATGAAGTTGAGCATTTTTTAAGATGCTTCTCCGCCATCCGAAGTTCTTCAGGTGAGAATTCTTTGTTTAACTCTGTACCCCATTTTTTAATAGGGTTGTTTGGTTTTCTGGAGTCTAACTTCTTGAGTTCTTTATATATATTGGATATTAGCCTTCTATCTGATGTAGGATTGGTGAAGATCTTTTCCCAATTTGTTGGTTGCTGATTTGTCCTCTTGATGGTGTCCTTTGCCTTACAGAAACTTTGTAATTTTATGAGGTCCCATTTGTCAATTCTTGCTCTTAGAGCATACGCTATTGGTGTTCTGTTCAGAAACTTTCTCCCTGTACCGATGTTCTCAAGGGTCTTCCCCAGTTTCTTTTCTATTAGCTTCAGAGTGTCTGGCTTTATGTGGAGGTCCTTGATCCATTTGGATTTGAGCTTAGTACAAGGAGACAAGGATGGATCAATTCGCATTCTTCTGCATGCTGACCTCCAGTTGAACCAGCACCATTTGTTGAAAAGGCTATCTTTTTCCATTGGATGTTTTCAGCCTCTTTGTCGAGGATCAAGTGGCCATAGGTGTGTGGGTTCATTTCTGGATCTTCAATCCTGTTCCATTGATCCGCCTGCCTGTCACTGTACCAATACCATGCATTTTTTAACACTATTGCTCTGTAGTATTGCTTGAGGTCAGGGATACTGATTCCCCCAGATTTCCTTCTGTTGCTGAGAATAGTTTTAGCTATCCTGGGTTTTTTGTTGTTCCAGATGAATTTGATAATTGCTCTTTCTAACTCTGTGAAGAATTGAGTTGGGATTTTGATGGGTATTGCATTGAATCTGTATAGTGCTTTTGGCAAAATGGCCATTTTAACTATATTGATTCTACCGATCCATGAGCATGGGAGGTTTTCCCATTTTTTGAGGTCTTCTTCCATTTCCTTCTTCAGAGTCTTGAAGTTCTTGTCATACAGATCTTTCACATGTTTGGTAAGAGTCACCCCAAGATACTTTATACTGTTTGTGGCTATTGTGAAGGGGGTCATTTCCCTAATTTCTTTCTCAGCCTGCTTATCCTTTGAGTATAGGAAGGCCACTGATTTGCTTGAGTTGATTTTATAACCTGCCACTTTGCTGAAGTTGTTTATCAGCTGTAGGAGCTCTCTAGTGGAGTTCTTTGGGTCACTTAGGTAGACGATCATGTCGTCTGCAAATAATGATAGTTTGACTTCTTCCTTTCCAATTTGTATCCCTTTGACCTCCTTATGTTGTCGAATTGCCCGAGCTAGTACCTCAAGTACAATATTGAAAAGATAAGGAGAAAGGGGGCAGCCTTGTCTGTTCCAATTTGTATCCATTTGACCTCCTTATGTTGTCTAATAGCTCTAGCTAGAACTTCAAGTACAATATTGAAAAGATATGGAGAAGGCAACCTTCTCATACAGATCTTTCATTTGTTTGGTTAGAGTCACAACAAGATACTTTATATTGTTTGTGGCTATTGTGAAGGGTGTCATTTCCCTAATTTATTTCTCAGCCTGCTTATCCTTTGAGTACAGGAAGGCAACTAATTTGCTTGATTTGATTTTATAACCAGCCACATTGCTGAAGTTGTTTATCAGCTGTAGGAGTTCTCTGTTGGAGGTTTTTTGGCTCATTTAAGTATACTATCATATCATCTGCACAGTGATAATTTGACTTCTTCTGTTCCAATTTGTATCCATTTGACCTCCTTATGTTGTCTAATAGCTCTAGCTAGAACTTCAAGTACAATATTGAAAAGATATGGAGAAGGCAACCTTGTCTAGTCCCTGATTTTAGTGGGATTGCTTCAAGTTTCTCTCCATTTAGTTTAATGTTGGCTACCGGTTTGCTCTATATTGCTTTAACTATGTTCAGGTATGGGCCACAACCCAAGATTCTTAAAAAGTTCATCCTTAATAGCCACTTAGGAATGGGTGGAGAAAAGCAGGCTTATGGGACATATGGGGAGGGGTGAACCAGGAAAGGGTAAAGCAAAGGGTGAAACAGAGAATATAGAACAAAAGATTCATCCTTATACTTTATATTAGCCCTCTATCTGATCTGGTAAGAGCGGCCCCAATGTGTAAGTTATGAATTTGTTCCCATTGACTATGTTCTTTTCCTTACAGAAGCTTTTCAGTTTCACAAGGTCTCATTTATTAATTCTTGATGTTAGAGTCTGAGCCATTGGAGTTCTCTTTAGGAAATTTCCCCCTGTGCCCATGAGACCAAGGCTCTTTCTCATTTTCTCTTCTATTATATTCAGTGTATCTGCTTTTATGTTGAGGTCCTTGATCCACTTGGACATGAGCTTTGTGCAAGGTGAAAATATGGATCTATTTTCATTTTTTACATAATGACTGCCATTAGACCAGCACCATTTTTTAAAGATTCTTTCTTTTGTCCGTTGTATATTTTTGACTTCTTTGTCAAAGATCAAGTGTCCATAAGTCTATGGTTTTATCAGAGGATAATAACTAAAGTTTTGAGAATTCCAAAATAAAATGTCATTCTTTTTTGGAGCCATGGAAACCAGGTAGGAAATCAATGTAAGCAAAAAGATGAGCAGAGATACACTAATCCTGTTGTCTGAACATCTTCAAAAAGTAAAATCCAGCAGAACTTGAAGATATCTTAACATAGGCTGTAGTGGATTCATTTGGGGCATTTTAGAGCTCTGATGAACCTATGGTCATCTTTATATTTGGAAACACACATGTGAAGCATAAACATAAAACCTATATGACCTTAATCATGAGATTTACTTTGTATGTGGAGGACAGCATCCTACAATGAAGGACAAAGAGTAGAAAATGCCTCCCTCTTCAACTTCAATGTGTCCCTAGAATATGAGAAAACAGAAGTAGATTCTGGGTTTTATTACAAGAGTGAAGCAGATAGGGGAAAATCTTTTACATGGCAAATTAAAACAGTAATGTAACTGAAAAGGAAAGTCATTACAATAAAAGGCTTTGTTGTTACTAAGCAAAGAGGATTGGCCTCTTTTCCTTAGATGTCCTTGCAATAAATGGTATCATAGCTCTGAACCAAGCCAGGAGACTGACACTTGCTTGTGAGGTAGAGTTATGAATGTCTTTGAGGACCTAACGCTGGCTAGGATATAATAGGCTTTTCTGTGAGTATACTATGTGTGAGGTAGAGAAGATCAGATATACTGATAAATGTAACCATCTCTATTCTGTCATATTATTGGAAGGGAACCAAATAAGCACACACTAACTCTAATCAAGGATTCAGTAAGGCACGGCTTAAGGACCATGCAAAAGCTGTGGTAGCTTAGTTTTCCCAGGGGCTGAAACAATAGAAGTAACAATAAAAGAATTTATGATTAAAGCCAAACCCAGCCTAAAGGCCAGGGTTCAATTCAGAGTCCTGGCATCTGCAGATGTCTTGCTTATGATTCACAAGGTTCTTGCATCTGGCTCTGGTTCGGACATTCCAAATACCTTAAGGTACAAGTTAAACATTCAAAATCAGATCAGATTATAGGTGTAGATATGCTCACAAATGAGATAAAGGAGACAGTAGAGATCAGTGTGGGAGATAATTATTGTGTGAAGAAATTATGCTATTTTGCCACATTTGTCTGATTGCTACCACGTCTAGTTGATGAGTTATAAAATCTAAAGAGTCTTCTCCAAAGGTAAAGAAGTATAACATGTAACTGAATATCTGATACTACAGAATGATCAAGAAAAAATAAATTATTTTGTCCAAGCTTCAAGTGGTTTTAAAATGAACTTCTCTTCCTATATGAAGAAAAGCACAGGGCATTTGGCACTTGTTCAAATTATAATACCATAAAAACATACAGGCTATTTTGTTATGCTTTGCTTTGCTTTGCATCTGTTTGTTTTGCTTTCATTTTGTTTTGCACTGACTGTGCTCACATAATGCAGTTTCTTTTTATCCACTAAATAAAGGTGTATTAGCTTCAATGATACAAAATTATATATTATGAAGAGCATGCTGTTACCATGTTCTTCAAATGGTCTTTGAAAAATTGTAATGGATTAATAATTTATCCTAGACAAGGCATTATGGTACATGCCTATAATCTTAGTGCTTTAGAAATAAAGTCATGAAGGTCAGGAAATTCTGATCAACTCAGATTAAAGGAGATCCTGGCTCAGAAGAAAGAAAATATTTTTTCTTATGAAAGTCTTTTATATTAGCTAGACTTCTCTATGTTAAATATCTAGGTTTTTTGGAAAGTAAACTACAACTGTGTAATTTATGTTTCTTTTTTAAGTGTCTTTAATGAATATTTAGTAGTAAATCTACTAGATCTTTCATACATTTGAAATAATGCTTCACTCACAAAAGTTAACATCAGGGACTATTGAAGGCTAGAGCAGGAGGAATACAAATCTGAAACCTTCAGACATATTGTGATCACAAAAGAAATATTTAAAGTGTAATGGATGAAAGAGAGTTGAAAAATAAGGAAGGCCTGGGATAAAGCATAATATTATATGTTATATTCAAACTTTCAAACTGTATGCTTTCCTCATACCTCTCCCAAACCATCTTGAGTATGTTTTTTTCCTCACCTAAATATTATGCCTTGTCTTCTATATATTTGTATTTGTGTGTTTTATAATATCTACAGTGTTTAGAATGATTGGAATGATTCAGGAAGGCCCTCAGTATTTTACATTGAGTGAAATAAAAATTGAATCCTCTGACAAATAAAGGAAAGAGAGAGAGAGAGAGACAGAGAGAGACAGAGACAGAGACAGAGAAAGCTAGATTGAAGAACTACAGTGGTTAAGTAAAAATGGGATTGGGGAAAGGAATAAATCTTTCTTGGAAAAGAACATAGAATATATTCTTATCAGTGAACAAAGGTAATTGGAACAGTAACATTGAATGAAGAGTGATAGCAAACAGAACTACAAGGCAGGGGTAGTATGGGGAGAAACAGCTGAAAATGAGAGCCACTTGACGAGTTGAATGAAAATCCTCAACAGCAGAACCTTCCTAAAGTATGAAAGTGATCTAAATTATATTGACAAATGAAATGTGGGAGACAAATCCCAACCATCCATGTCTTGTCATCAAATAAAGATTCTATTACAGGGTTTGGATTTTACTACATTGAGTCAGGGGCCAAAGGGTTCCAGTGAGAAATCTTAAACAACCCAGACTATACCTAAAGCTATAGGGTGCCCTCCATAAACTGGTGTTAAAGACTCTTCCTGAAGACAATATCTATACAACTCATTCAATGTGGCAAAGTCAATCTGATGCCTGTATTAAACCTTTATCCCTATGCTCTAGCATCTTCAGGACAGGAAGTTATTCTGCATCTTACCAAAGGAAAAAAAATGTAAACACCAACCCAGCTAGTAACATTTTGATCTACAATGGTGTGCTCCCTGCTAGATATGTTAGTGCAATGATAGATCAGAGCTTTGGGAGTAACCAACTAATATCTCATTTGACTTTAGACCCACTTCATAAGATAGACACATACTTAACACTGCTTGAATGATAAAAAACATGAGACTAAATATCTGAGGAAACTAGAAGAAAACAAGATGTTTCTGTTAAAAAATAATGAGTAGCAGTAAAATGGCTCCTAAAGATATTGTTCTATACTTGTAGACAAGCACTTTGCTCAGTTATCATTAGATAAGCTTGTTCCTACAGCCTTTATGAGCAAATACAGAAACTCACAGTCAGATATTATATAGAAAATGAGAAACATTGTAATACTCAGCTCTATACTTGACGTCTCCATCTAATCCCTCCTCTCATGGAACCATGTGGAAGAGGTTAAAAAAGTCTAAAAGACTCAGGGGATACAAGAATCCAAAAAAACAAGACCCTCTAAATGCACATGATCCACTCATATTGAAGTCATTGAGTCTGAGGCACCATTCACCCTGTCCACATGGATCTACACTAAATAGAGACCGAGGGCAAAAAGGAAACATGTTCCCATCCAAAACCTAGAAGCTGTCTCCAATGGATTAACCATTAGCGTGCAAATTTACTTTCTCCAAGGGAGTCTTACTGAGGAAACAAGTTAATCTTTTTTTTTTATTTATTTTTTATGTTTTTAATTTTTTTAAATATTTTTATTTTCTATATTCTTTGTTTACATTTCAAATGATTTCCCTTTTCCCAGATCCCCCCTCCCCATATGTTCTATAAACCTTCTTCTCTCCAACCATTCTCTAATGACCTCCCTCCTTTTTCTCTGTCCTTATATTCCCCTCCAAAGCTAGATCAATCCTTTCCAGGATCAGGACCCTCTCCAAAGTTACTCTTAATTGTAGGCAAGGGTGCTCAGTTGGTGATAGCCAATGGACAAGAAATTCAACAGTAATACCATTGGAATTTTCTTTTCTCATAATGGTGTGTCAGAGATTCTTTCAAATTTATCTTTTTATTTTACATTGTAGTGTCCTGCCTTTTCTTTTATTTTGAAAAAAACATGACTACTTAATTTAGTGTGCTTTTAATGAGATTCCTGAGTGTTTGAGTGTGTGTGTACATATATATATATATATATATATATATATATATATATAATATGTGTGTGTATCACCTTTTATGGAACTCTTTCAGTTCAGTTTGTTTATTTTGTTCTATTATAATTTATTAGCTTTTGTTTTAGCATATTATAATTTATATTTTTTATTATTTTCTCTATGTCAGTTTGTTTTCTAATAATAGTGAATAAGGATATTTATCCAGTAGATTAGTGTGGAAAGGGAGGCCCTGAGTAGAGTAGTAAGAAAAGAAATTTTAATTAGAATATATAGAGAAAAAGTCTATTTTCAATAAAAGAAATAATTCCCTTGAAAAATAAAATTTATATTCCTTAAGTACAATGCTAGGTCCTCTTGAATCCTGCATCACATAAGGAGAAACATGTACTTAAGTAAATTAAGTATTTCCTCAGTAGTTGTATAAAATTTACTGTTTTTATCTGATATCTTTATTAGAAAGTATGACTATTGGATATGATTTTATTTTATTGAGAAAAGGAATAAAATACGTTATAGCCTGGTTTTATAATAAATACCTTTAATCTCAGCAAGCAAGAGGCAGAGGCATTCAGATCTCTATGCATTCTAGGACAGCTTAGTTTCCATTGCTAGTTTCAGGCTAGCCAAAGCTACAGAATGATTCCTGCCTCAAAGAGCAACAACAAAAATATAAATAAATAAGTCAATAAGCAAATAAACAAATAAGAAAAATAAAAAAAAATGTGTTTCAAGTGCCCATAAGTGTGTGGTTTTATTTCTGGGTCTTCAATTCAATTCCACTGATCAAAGTCTGTCTCTGTACCAATTCCATGCAGTTTTTATGACTATTACACTGTAGTAAAGCTTGCGGTCAGGGATGGTGATTCCCCCAGCCTTTCTTTTATTGTTAAGAATTGTTTTTGGTATTCTGTTTTTTCCCTTTTCAGAAGAATTTGAGAATTTCTCTATCCCCGTCTTTGACGAATTGTGTTGGAATTTTTATGGGATTGCACTGAATCTGTAGATTGCCTTAGGTAGGTAGGATGGCCTTTTTTAATATGTTAATTCTGCCAATCCATGAGCATGGGAGATATCTCCATTTTCTGAGATCTTCTTTGATTTATTTCTTGAAAGACTTGACGTTCTTATTGTCATAAAGGTCTTTCACTTGTTTTGTTAAGAGTTACCCCAAGATATTTCATATTATTTGTGGTTATTGTGAAGGGAGTTGTTTCCCTAATTTCCTTCCCAGCCTGATTATCATTTGTATAATGGAAGGCTACTGATTTATTTGAGTGAATTTTACATCTGGCCACTTTGCTGAAGTTGTTTAAGAGCTGGAGAAGTTCTCTGGTAGAGTTTTTTGTGGTTTCTTATATATATTATCATATATCATCTGCAAATAGTGATACCTTTATTTCTTTTTTGCCAAATTGTTTCCTGTTGACCTCTTTTTGTTGTCTTATTGTTATAGCTATCACTTCGAGTATTATATTGAATATATAAGTAGAGAGTTGTAGCCACCTGCGGCCACATGTGAACTGGATACCTGGAAGAGAATTCTGGGGATAAATGGGAAGGGGACGAAAGAGAAATGAGTCAGGATGATAGCTGCCGACAGAGACTGACTTTACTATTATTTAGCCAATATATATAGTCTTTAGAAAACCACCTTGCCCCCCAAATGGCCACGAATTCCTTGGATCTTCTTCGGTTGTCTGCTTCCAGTCACTCAAGTTTTCTGCTCGTCTCCAGGTAAGACTGCCCTGAAGCAGCCTTGGTTGTTAAGGTGAAAACAGCTGTATTGTTCCCAACAGAACAAGGTCCAGAGATAACATCAGAGGAAGGGTGGAGGCTGCTGGCCAGGAAAGTGGCAGTTTGAATAGGCTGGGTAACATCAGCAGAAGGGTGGGGGCTGCCAGCCAGGAATGTCACAGCTTGAATAGGATGGGCTGAGAAGTCCAGCTAAATGCTGTGGGGGAAGGGACAGAGAGTGTTCATCTTGTCCCCAATTTTAGTGGGATTGCTTCAAGTATAACTCTATTTAATTTGGCTCTTGGTTTGCTGTATATTGATTTTATTATGTTTAGGTATGGGTCTTGGATTCATGATTTCTCCAATACTTTTAACATGAAGGGGTTTTGTATTTTGTCAAATGTTTTGTGATTTTTTTTTTTTTTTTGGTCTCTAAGGAGATGATCATGCGATTTTTTCTTTGAGGTTGTTTATATAGTGGATTACATTAATAGATTTTCATATATTGAAACAACCTTGCATCCCTGGAATGAAGCCTACTTGATCATGGTGAATGTTGGTTCTGATGTATTCTTGGATTCTCTATACAAGAATTTTATTGAGTATTTTTACATCAATATTCATAAGCGAGATTGGTATGAAGTTCTCTTTTTCGGTTGGATCCTTGTGTGGTTTAGGTATCAGAGTAAATGCACCTTCATAGAGTGAATGAGGTAGTGTTCCTTTGGTTTCTACATTGTGAAAATGATTGAGGAATATTGGTATCAGGTCTTCTTTGAAGGCTGATAGATTACTTTACTAAATCCATCTGGCCCTGGGCTATTTATGGTTGGGAGGTATTGGCAGGCACTTGATCTTTGACAAAAAAACCAAACATTTACAATGGAAAAAAGAAAGCATCTTCAACAAATAGTGCTGGTCCAACTGGCTATTGATATGTAGAAAAATGAAAATAGAGCCTTATTTGTCACCTTGCACAAAGCTCGAGTCCAAGTAAATCAAAGACCTCAACATAAAACCAGATAAACTGAATATAATAGAAGAGAAGGTAGAAAAGATCCTTGAACTCATTGGCACCCACATGGGAATATTTTCTAAACAGAACTACAATGACACATGTTCTAAGATCAAGAATTGGTAAATGGGACCTCATGAAACTGGAAAGCTTCGGTAAAGAAAAGGACGTAGTTAATAAGACAAATTGGCAACCTATAAATAGGGAAAAAAGTCTTTACTAATCCCTCATCTGACAGAGGACTAAAGCCAAATATCTAAAGAACTCAAGAAGCTAACCACCAGAAAGCCAAACAACCCAATGAAGGAATGGGTTTTGGAACTAATCCAAGAATTCAAAGCAGAGGAACATCAAATGTGGGCTTGGATGTGGAGAAAGAGGAAAAGTTCTCCATTGCTATTCAGATTGCAAACTGCTACAATCACTCTGTAAATCAATCTGGATGTAGCTCAGAAAATTGGAAATAGATTTCCTATTTCCTGAAAGCCAGGCAATACCACTCTTGTGATATACACAAAAGATGCCCCACCATGCCATAATTTTACACTATGTTCAGAGTGGCCTTGTTTGTGATAGCAAGAAGCTGGAAAAACCCAGATGTCTTTCACAGCAGAAGAATGGATACCAAAAATTTGGTTCATTTACACAATGAAATACTACTCAGCTATTAGGAATGAAGACATCCTGAGTTTTGCAGACAAATGGATGGAACTTGAGAATATCATATTACGTAAGGTATCTCAGAACCAATAGGTTGTGCATGGTATGTACGCACTAATAAGTGGATATTAGCAAAAAATGTAAGAATATCCAAGATACAGTCCACAGATCTCAAAAATGTCAACAAACTGAAGGGACCAAGTGAGGATGCCTCAGTCTCACTTGGGTGGGAGAAGAAAGCAATCACAAGAGGGGAGGTAGGGAGGGACCTGAGAGGAAAATTGGACAGGTTGGGGAGAGGGAAACATGATGTGGTATTGGGTGGGGGAAAAGACTGAACTGAACCACTGAGGGAATTGAAGAATGGAAATAGGCAATCTCATGTGATAGGAAGTTTGCGGGAGCCTCGAGAATGTACCAGAGACCTAGAAGGTGAGAGACTCTCAGGAATGAAAAGGAAGGACCTCAGATGAGAAGCCCTACAGTGGGGAGAGGGAATTTGTAGATCCTTCCTCCAGGAGAAAGTCAAGGCATCAAGTGAGGGAGGGGTTGCCATCCCATAGTCAAAACTGTGACCCATAATTGTTCTGTCTGAAGGAACTGCAAGGATTGAAATAGAGAGGAGCCTGGGGAAAAGAAGGTCCAGCAACAGGCCCAAAGTGGGACCCAGCTCCAAGGGAGGCCCTAAGATCTAACACTATTAATGAGGCTATGAATGGCTCAGATATGGAGACCTATCATAACTATTCTCCCAAGTGAGCCAACAAGCAGCTGAAAGGGTCAGATGCAGATATTGGCACCCAATCAGTGGACAGAAGCTGATGACCCCTGTGGTTGAATTAGGGAAGGCTGAAAGAAGCTGAGGAGGAGAGCAACAGAACCCCCCGAGATCATTCAAATACTGGATCCCCATCAAGGCAGCATACACCAGCTGATATGAGGCCCCCAACAAATATACAGCAGAGGACTGCTGGGTCTGCGTTCAGTCAGAGAAGATGCACCTAACCCTCAAGAGACTGGAGGTGCCTCAGAGTTTAGAGTTCTGTTGGGATGGTGGGTGAGGAGCTGGGCACATCTTCTTGAAGACAGGGGGACAGGGAGGAGGTATGGAATGTAGAAGAATTTGAGGGTGGATCGTGAGGGGCATAAAATCTCGAGTTTAAAATAAATGAAGAAAGAAAGAAAGAAAGAAAGAAAGAAAGAAAGAAAGAAAGAAAGAAAGAAAGAAAGAAAGAAAGAAAGAAAGGAAAAATAAAAGAAAATGGTGTTTCAAAATGTAATAAAAATAAAAGCAGAACAAAATAAGAAATAAGATAAAAGCATATAAAAATATTGCAGACAAAGCTGTACTCCTTAGATCAAAAAGGATAATGCATATGGAAATACATTTTAATGAATGATGCCTTGTAAATTCAGTTTTATGCAAAGTAAAAAAACATTGCAGAAAAATGGGAGAAGCAGCAAGAGATAAGGAGTCAAAATCCATTTTTTTTTAAATGAAAGTTAATGAAAATGGCTGACCTAGTCTCTACAGTTGCATAAAGAGGAAGGTTATTTTTAAGTTTATATAGATGCTTAAATTGGTAAGGAGAAGATAAAGAACATTCAAAGGTCCAAGTTTAACAAAGCAGTGTCAATCTCAAACATGATGCTCTATATTTAAAACAAGTTCTTCATAAAATATTTATCTGTTCTCAGTAACATTAAAAATGCCCTAAAGATCAAAGTTTTTTTTTCATTTACCAAGATGACTACTTGTGTTTTCTGTTGCTTTTGTTAAGTTTAAAAAAAAAAATAGAATAAGAGTCAGCAAAATCAAGGATCATATAAGTTTCCTTTTATGTTAACTTGTTCTAAAACAAAAACTAAGAGTTCTGGATACACAGAGAATTATTAATTCAGTCTCATATAGCATGAGTAAAAAAAGTAACATGAAAAATTTGAAAAGTGTGCAAGTTTCAGAGAGATAATGGATTAGTATCAACTTTAGAGAGATGTTATAGAAAAGTTTATAAAATAAAAAAAGGTAGATTTAATACATGCAGGAAAGACCAATAAGGCCATACTTTATCCAATATGTAAGGCACCTGGAACTTTTATATAGAAAATGTTTAGTAACTCTTGATATTCCTGTCTCTTATATTCTCTGCCATTACAAAGATACAAAAAGCCGTTTGTATGTTTGTACTATTTAAGTTCCATTGTACATATGTTTCACCTGTTTACTTTGATTAAATAAGATAATTTTGTTTATTTGGTGTGGTGCATTTGTTCATCATAAACTATCTCTATTTGTGGTCACCTACACTGCCTGCTAAACTTGTGCAGTGTTGAAAATGCTGATTTGGCTAATCCAGTATACTTATCATAAGCCGGAGTCACATAATTATAGTTACTCTGATGAATCAATGATTCTAAATTGAACATCAAAAATAAAGCACAATTTCACACATATAAAGCTTTTGTAGCATTGGTACTACTTAGTACTGACTTCCTGGTTTATTACATATATTTATTTTTGTTTCTTTGAGCAAATAATAAGTCTTAAAAAATAAAACTTAAGAAGATATGTTAGTAGCACTAAAGGGTTTTGAAAAAACATATCAAAATAAACTGTTGAAAATTTCTAAAATATGTTCATACATATGGAATTTAAGAGAAGTTAACAAACAATCGGTCAATTAAATACCCCGAGTAGACATGCTCTACTACAAAGTAAAACCACGAGTATTGGGATTGGGTTCTACATTTTTTAATCATTTTCAAAAGCACTGTCCCATAGACACTGCTCTGAATATTGAGGCCTGTTGGTTAGTGGAAACTAAGAGAAGGACACTACTGCTGAAATACTCTTATCAACCATCATGGGTAATTCCAGTTGGTGTTTAAGTAGATTTACTCCCACTAAAATGTTCTTTATGCTGGAAGGAAATCTGCTGTGAGAAGAGAAACATAATCATTAATATCAACTAGCCATAAATCTTATGACCTATAACAGTGTCCAGACTGTAGGATAAGGTGGAATAACAGAGACTAGTTTGGGAGTAGCCAAACTAGCTTGTTTTTATTGGATTTAGGGACCATTTCTGCAGATGTAACCCATACTTGATAGTGAAATTACGCCAAGAACAGAAGACTACATATATAGTTGATGGGCTTTAAGGGGGGGGGGGACCTGCTATTATAGCTCTGCTGAGTGAAAATAATGATAGAATGACTCCTAATAACATGGAGCTACTCTAATGTAAGGTCAGGGTTTCACTCAACCCTTATCAGAGAAGCTGCATGGGGTTATGGTAATCACCACAAGAACACCAAATTAGAGAGTGATTAGAGGGTGAGGCACTTTGGAACACTAAGCTATTAGTGGGATCACTGTATAACCTTTCCTCTCAAGGCTCAGGGATCTGTTTTGAAGACAAGGCAGAGAGATCAAAAGATCCAAAGGTACTGAATGACCTCAAGATACAGTGTACAGAGCCATATTGGGGCAGTCTTGCACTTGGTCAGAGTTTGACTTTGGTCAAGGTTAACTTCTCCCAGAAAGCCAGGATCCTGCTCCACCTTGGGTGGAGCGCTCGTAGTAAAGGTTAAGTTCATTGTTCC
Organism: Apodemus sylvaticus; assembly: GCF_947179515.1. Taxonomy (NCBI): domain Eukaryota; kingdom Metazoa; phylum Chordata; class Mammalia; order Rodentia; family Muridae; genus Apodemus; species Apodemus sylvaticus. The sequence goes on from NC_067489.1 coordinate 48,757,220, forward strand.
TCCAGGTATAGGATTTCCTGAATTAAACAGGTGACCCACCCAGCTGCCGGAGCAGTCAAGACGAAGACCTCCAAGAGAAGCTAGACAACTTCCACCGGAACTCAGCCTGGAGTCTGGGGGGAAGGGTTTGCCCAAACTGTTAAAAGGTCTGGCGCCATTAAAGTTTACGGCTTTGATCAGTGAACATTGACTTGGCCGCGCTTTCTTTTCGCCCCTCTTCCCTATAACCCCAAAATTCTCTCAACAGGTAACCCGGTTTACATGTGGCTGCGGGCAGCTACATAATTGGTGCCTGAACGTGGGGCGACCTGGTACGAGAGAATTTCCTGAGGTAGCCCTATCCAGCGAAGCTTCGCAGAAAAGGTGGTAAGAAGTAGTATCCGCACGGTAAGCAACATAGAGGTCAAAACTAGCGCTAGTGAATTCGTGTCTATTGTTGTGAGTGCAGGAAGGGATACAGTTTTTCAAGCAAACTGTGCGGACCCGGCACAGGGACTGCTTGGGTTGAAAAGATAGGGAAATATGGGGAAGGAATTTGGTAGGCATTTGCCCAAAGCTCGTAAGAGCTGATTTCGGCGAAAAGAAAGGGGTTTTTAAAAATAGGCATATGTCCACAGCTTCTAAGAGCTGTTTAAAGAGGAAAATGGATGCAATTGCTTAACAAGCACGCTTAACTTTCTGTGTATCTTTCCGTGTTTGTCCCCGTGCACCGACTGTCTATGTGTATGTTTATGTCCTCTCTGTGTCTTTGTGTGAATGACTGTTTCATGTTAAAAAGAAAAATTGGTAAAGATTTCATCTGCTGGCAACCTCTTGAGCCAGCCACAGTTTGTGTGGGGATTGATTCAAAGCCACGCCGCAGCAGCGTAGCTCACTCACTCAAGAGGCAAGCATGGCTGGGGAAAAAGCCGCTTTTAATAGCCCAGAAACCTCAAGATTTGGGAAGACTTTGGTTTGGCTTGTGAAATTCATGTAGTCGCTTTATACTTGTTTCTAATTTGTTTTAATGGTATAAGGCTTTACATTTCTTGACTTAAGAGTTATAAATTAATTGGGTATTATGTAAAAGGTATAGTGTTATTAAGAAAAGGTTAGTTTAAAACTGGTGATTCAGTGTTAGAGCCATCTTAACTACACGTGGCCTAACGCCACTCATGCTTTGTTCTTGTTTATAATTGGATTTAAAGGTATATTTTGCATGTCTTGACTATAGAGTATTGGCTTAAGTCACTAGACATGATTTAAAAGGTATAATGTTATTAACAAAAGTTAGGTTAAAGCTGGTAGTTTAGGGTAGTCGCCATTTTTAAACAACACGTGGCATGACGGTTAAGGCTGGTAGTTTAGGGTAGTCGCCATTTTGGACAACACGTGGCATGACGCAATCCAGGAAATACAGGCCTTTGGGACACTCCTAAATTGGCATGGTGTTTCATGTGAATCTTGGCCTGGAGATTGGACTTAATGAAGATTAAGATTTAAAATATTGTCTCTTTAATAAGTTACACTGTTATACACTTGAACATAAGAACTGGCAGACAAACCTTATGCTGTAAATATGTGTTTGCCATTGATTTTAAAGAAAATAGATTGTTTAAAATTGGGATTTGCTTCCAAAATTGCAATTGTGCTCTAATATTGCAAGAAAACATTGAGTTACAATAAAAATCAGTGTGTCATTGGCTGCAGTTTTTAGTTTGCAGGCTCATAATTGTTAACATTTTGTAATTAAGATAATTTTGAGAGTGATACAGCTATGGGTTTTAGAGGCCCATTGCCACTTTTCCACAAGTTTATAGGCTACAATGGTAGGAGCAAAATTTAACCCTCCAAGATTAAAAAGGAGATCTCTGTAGAAATGTATTTGATATCAAGTAGGTTCCTTTGACCATGGAATTACAGGTTTCTTTTGTTTAATCCTGAAAACGTCCTAGCAGGTTTGGGTCTGGTCTTAGTTAAAAGGCTCAGATCTAGTCCTTGCCAAGGACTAAAGGTGGATCCTAGGGCAGATAAACAAAAAAAAAAAAAATTGTGTTTTGTCTCTGTTTCAATACTAGAAGTTAAGATCTTAAAATTTTCAGTGTATAATGTTCATAGAATGTTTGTTACAGGCCCTTGCTCCTATGGACTTTTAGAACTTTTAGGTAAATGGCTTTCAAAAGTTGTTAGGATATATTAATTGGCTTTATCTTATTTACCTCATTTTAAGCTTGCCACAGAAGGTCTTAAACCTCTGTTTTCAAGGTAGGAAACGTTTGTTCCTTGCTTCAAGCAAAAATCAAATTTATTATTAATGGTTGGTCTATTACATGGCAAGCATTTTTAGGCAAAATTAATAATTGTTATCCAAAAGATAATTTGTACTATCAGATCACATGTTTATTCCTTTAAGTTTCTCCCTGCTTCAACACAGATACCTGAATTGGGTGCTATAGCAGCTATTTTTAAGATGTTAAAAGTCAAGCTTTTAATAATAGTAGATATATATATATATATATATATATATATATATATATATATATATATATATCATGGTTTATAATTGCTTAAAATTGGTCCATTTTTAATACTGCTAATTCTTAATTTCTACAGTTTATACAAATGTGATTCAAATTTCTAAGAACAAAGGATATGTTCTCTAAATGACTGTCTTTTAGGTATTTGAAATAATTTTATATTTTGTGCACATCAAATTGTAAAGATTTGTTCTTGATGTCCTCAGTTTCTACCTCTACCACGTAATGGTGTTAATCCTAGAGGACTTAGTTATTACAGATAAATGATATTCATATTTCTAATTTAGAAGATTAAAAAATATGTACATGTGACTAATGATTCATTTTTAGGCTGTCTAGTTACAACTGCTCTAACAGAAAAACCAACTAAAAATGCTATGTTTATTTTATATAATTACATAGTTATTGCCTATGTTATGGTTTATACTTTGTGTTCCAACTTAAATTAATAAAACAATATCTTCTTGGAAGAAAGAAGAGAGGGGAAATCGTGTCCATGTACATATCATTTATATTATGCTTGCATGTTTTTAAGAAAATTTTAAAATTTGGATGCTTAGAAACTCCTTGCTAAATGTATATGACATCTTGTAATTAAGCAGATTGATGTCTAGGTGAAATGAAGGAATTCACTTACTAACATATGCCATGATCCTGATTTAATATTGGGGGAGAAGGCATGTCCTCTGTTTTTTCCACAGAATGCTGCAGAAGATATGCTGACTGTGCTTGCTGAATGCCCAGACCATGGTAACATAAGAGCTATATTGGGTATATGTTCTTGACTTACCTTAATTGTCAAATGTCCCAGGTTAGATAAATTGCCTAGCTTCAAGCTTTTAGACTTTGTGGGACAGAACATGGAGACTGTTAAGCTAGCTTAGGAAAAATTAATCTAAAGAAGAGTTAAAATGACTCTTCTCCTTATTGTGTTCAGCTGACTTAACCATAGACTGGTCTAGAAATAATTCCAATATTGAAGATTCCAATTTTGAAGATGGCTAACAATCCTCAGCCAGCTGTGTTAATTTAACATATAGTCTCCACTTTTCCTGAGAAGTAACAGCTTAATTCTTGATACACTAGGCTACCTCTCCCACCTCAGAGGCCAAGCTTTGGGTCCTTAAAGTTGTTAATTTACAACTGAATTGGATACTTCTGGGACAAGTTAATTCTATTCCACCTTTAACTCTTGACCTTGTCTGTTAAGCAGACTGGCTGTCTCCACCCAGGCTCACCTGGATGGAGAGATTGCATGTCTGTTAAAGACACTTGCAGACCCCCCTGGCTTCAAAACTTACACAAGTGGATCTCCAAAGAGGGAGCCACATAGAACTCAGATCTATGTGTGTTTGTTTATGAACAAACATGGGTACCAGCGAGACGTGCGAGGCAAAGCACTGCATGGGGAGGTGAATTTCTGCTTCTGAGTCCCCAGGAAGTACACCTAATTGCATAGGGGTTAACGTCGAGAGGCTGTCCTTAAAATAATAAGGGAGCCTATTACCCCTCCTCTGAAAAAGACGTTATACAATATTTAAGAGGAATTACGGTCAATGCTTCCCCTCCTGGTTAAGGCCCGCCTTCTTATGAAGGATATTTATCCACTTGTTTTCTACCTCCTCGTGTTCAAATTAATAAAAAAAGGGAGGACATGTACAGAGCCATATTGGGGCAGTCTTGCACTTGGTCAGAGTTTGACTTTGGTCAAGGTTAACTTCTCCCAGAAAGCCAGGATCCTGCTCCACCTAGGGTGGAGTGCTCGTAGTAAAGGTTAAGTTCATTGTTCCTCCAGGTATAGGATTTCCTGAATTAAACAGGTGACCCACCCAGCTGCCGGAGCAGTCAAGACGAAGACCTCCAAGAGAAGCTAGACAACTTCCACCGGAACTCAGCCTGGAGTCTGGGGGGAAGGGTTTGCCCAAACTGTTAAAAGGTTTGGCGCCATTAAAGTTTATGGCTTTGATCAGTGAACATTGACTTGGCCGCGCTTTCTTTTCGCCCCCTCTTCCCTATAACCCCAAAATTCTCTCAACAGGTAACCCGGTTTACATGTGGCTGCGGGCAGCTACAATACAGTACACTGAATGGCTTTAAGGAGAGAGTATTTTTCAGACACATTAGGACTAAGACATGAACAGACTGACTCACAGTGTATGTGACAGCATGTTTTACAAATCCAAGCGAGAGAGAGAAAAAAAAAAGAACAGAAGAGGGGAAGTGGATACAATATCCCACTCCTAACAAAGGAACTGTTTCCAAATGAAAGCTACCAGGAGAAGGAAAATCAGTCTTAACTAGGTGATTAACATTGCTTAATCAGTCTTAACATTGGGCATGTAAGCCACATGCAAGGTAGACCTAATGATCAGATGTATATGGTAAACACCAAATGGGCTTCATATTTGAGTGTTGGGAGATGGACATATGTGCTGTTTGGTTTATATTTTGTTTTGTTTTAGTAGAAGGGAATATGAATTTGAATGGGTATAGAGAGCATTTGAAAGGATTGGGGGAAAGGGAAAGGATATGATAAAATATATAGTAAATGGAAAATTTTATAAAATTAGAAATAAGTTGCAAATCTGGCTATCTCCACATTAGTGCTGTTGTGGTGATGTATCTTTGCATCTTTATCACTGTGAATTACTAATATTATTATCTCAGTGTTTACTCAAAGCAATTTTGTGGAGAGATATTATACACCCCATATAGCACCATCCTAATAATAAAAAATATATATAGGTATGACTTACACAGAGAATGTAACTGTAACAGAATATATTCTATTGGTGTTGTCCTTATTCAGGTCTTTGAAAACTGTGATTATGAGAGAGATTTCATAAGTGGAGCTTCTTAGACAATTGTAGATGAAATCTCATAGGAAACTTACTCCTCTGAAAGAAAGAGTCTTACCTGGGAAAAGCACAAAAGTTGGTGATTATTCAATACCAAACCCAGCCCATATATTGATTGCATTGATATATATATATATATATATATATATATATATATATATATATATAATCAAAAATTATATTTACATGAATACATATAAATATATTGCTATATATTTAATATACTTACCTACTTAGTAATATATTACACCTATCTATATCATCTATAGCTATAGCTATATCTGTTTCTATCTATCTAGATCTAGATCTATCTAGAAAGAGAACCCAATTGAAAAACAGCTAATTAGACAATCAAAGATCATTTTCCAGAGTTGGTTTGGATCTTGTCACAGGTGAAATAATATAGTCAGGCTCATCATGGCAGAAATACCTGCTATCTTTGCACTTGGAAAGCTATATTTGAATAATCCAAATTCAAAGCCAGATTGGGCTATGTAGGATGAATTTTTTCATGGATTTATTAAAGGAGAGGCAGTAAAGGTAATAACCTCTTAAGCATGACAAATAGGCAGTAAAGTCATTGCACTTGACTCCCCCTGCATGCCATCCTACAAGACAACCCTGCATTGAGATGTAAATTCAGGCATTTTTTCACAAATAACTATTTAAATAGGAACAGCAGATTTGTCTATTTCTGATGGCTCTAAATTTAATTCTTTTAGTAATTCATAGTCATTGAAATATCTAAAAAGAAAGAGAATTATATTCATAATATATTTTGTTGGATGTATTGTAGTTTGGATTTCCCTTGTGATCTGGTTCATAACAATAGTTTCAACTTTAAGCTTCAACATCTGTGTCCTTTCATATATATAAGCTTTCACAATTTAGTTCATCCATTTCTCATGTAATAGTTTATCTCTTAACTGGGAACATTACAAAATCCAACTGGGTACTACTCCAATTCTCTGAAGAGTAAGAACAATTCAAAATCAAGGATGGGATAAAGAAAACTTTTTTTTGTAATAGAGTCTCAAATGGTCTCATAAAGAAACTGAACAGAAATCAAAGTTAAGATTAGTAGGACTGAACTCCGTTATTTATTCTCAATGTGTATATTTGAATGAGACTCAGGCTTAAAACAGCATAGAGGCATGACAGTCACTCAAGTTGTGACTGGTGATACAGAGCTTCTCTCTGCCCACCTCTGCTCATGCTTCAATGATGTCATGAAGGAGGTTTCTTTGTTATCCTCTTTTTCAATATCATTGAAAGGGGTATAAAACCTCTAGTTAATTTTGCATGTGTAGCTACAAAATAACTATTTTGTAGACAGATCTCTGATGACAACCACCAAAGGGAGTAATCATTTCCTAGTAAACTGAATGTCTCCTCAAGTAATGAAAATGTCTAAAGCCATCTTACAACACCAGAACTGAGATACTGATAAAGTGAAACATAATATGATAGAGTGTTTAATTATATGTATTACATTAATTACAAACACCCAGTTCTGTAATTATTCCTCTATTCACACCTAAAGTTCACAATAGAAGCCCAAAGAGAGGCTATTACAATTAAGGTTTATTTGGCAATAATGACAGTTTTTATTTTTGTCACTTTTCGTTGTATCAGAAAGGATAAAGCACTGTGACATGAACCATAAAACATTTGTAGGTTTTGTGTTAATTGTGTAACTAAGAAGGTATTGGAGATTTTGTGTTGTGTTTTATTTTAAGTTTTTTGGTGTTGTTTTTTCTATAATATAGACAACTAAACTTACACAGAGAAGTAAAACTTACTGAGGTCAAAACTTTAATAACCAAATGATAATTTAAAAAATCTATTAGTTATTGCTTAAAATTTAGTTTCAGTTTGGCACACCATGCTGCACTTTGAATAGTTGTGAGTCTGTGTAATAACTATCATATGCTTAAAAAAAGAAGAAGCTTCTTTAATAATAAGAGGCAGCCAGATTTATCTGTGGATATCAAGACATATTCAGAATACAATAAAAACGGTGCTAATCTATGAAAATGACAGTAGTAAATACACCTCTAGGATCTATAGGCTATCCAAACATGGGCACTTGGCTTGCTTTTAAGTACTAGACTTGAATTTTCTACTATTGATTGGCCCTCAATTATATTATTGAATATAATTCAACTGTATTGAATTATACAGTTGGTTGCTACCCTTAAAATAAATATAACACTGTTGTGCCACTAGGGATATAATGCCAGGCTGGTCACTCTTGTGACTGTAGCTTTTACAACTAGATAGGCCTATTCATTGCTTTCTTGGAAGTTTTTATAGAAACTTCAGATTCTAAAAAAACTAGTAAATTAGAGGGAAACTCTCAGCCACTGTTCTCCAAATCTTGTGTCTGGAATTTATGGCGTCTTTAGTAATAAGATCTTAGTTTCAAATTCTGGGATTGAGTTCAAAATAATAATAATAACCTATATTAGAGAGAAGAAGGTGACTTGTACCCCCAGATCAAAACCACAAATAAAGAGGTTTCTCTTGACTGGAACTGGAAGTGTTAAATCAAACCTCTCTACCCAAGGCTCATGAAACATTGGGAAAAAGGGTCTAGAAGGATTGTATGAACTATAGTATCATAACATCTACTATGAGATGGGGCCTACTAGATGAGACAGAGAAGTTGAACCCATGGAATACCAACTATATATAGTTTCCAAAACAAAACTTCAATAATGACTAGACCAGTCAATGTAATGTTAGGTATGTTGGAAAGTTCACATAGCCCCAATACTAAGTGAAGAACTTCAAGTAATAATAGTCACTGAGAGATGTAGATGTGAAATCTATTTTGTTTAGGTGTAATCTCCTGAATAATATAATATTACTAAATACCAAGTAATGAGCCATGAATATACACATACAAATCTCTCTCTTTGTATTGTGTGAGTGTGTATGTGTTTAAAATAATAAAAAAAAGTCATGAATTTGGGGAAGGCTATTGGAATAAAATAAAAGAATGTGTAGGGTGAATACCATTGTCATGTTGAAAATTCTAATGAAATTTAAAAAAATAATCAATTAATGATTGTTATCTGCTTTTCTCCAAGTCATATTTCTGAAAATTATGGCATCTTTAGCAATATAAGGTATTAATTTCAAGTTCTGGGATTCAGTCAAGGACAATAGCAATAACCTATATTAAAGCAGTGGAATCTGTTGTATCTCCAGTTAAAAAAAATTCAAGAAAGTTTTTCCATGACTGGAATTGGAGGTTTTGAATGCAAGACTTTCACCTAATATAATGTGAGGTATAGCAAAAGCCCGGGGTAAATTTTGTTAGTTCAGAGAGATAAATTTTCTAAATCACATTAAATGAATGAAAAGGTTATGAGTTTACTAAAAGTATAAAACTGTTGCCACCCAACATTCTTTGGTGTACCAGGACTGCATCTTCATCTTTGTAAAGATTGTCACCCAGCTACCACATTTGCAGAGCACTGAAATCCTTCAAATAGAAATTTGAATTTCACAGCTTTCCTGGTCCTTTTTTTATTAGATATATTCCTTATTTACATTTCAAATTATTTCCCCTTTCCTGGTATCCCCACTCCCCAGAAAGTCCCATAAGCCTTCTCCCCTCCACCTGATCTCCAATCAGTCCCCTCCTGCTTCCCTGTCCTGGTATCCACCTACATTGCTGCACCTAGCCTTTCCAGGACCAGGGGCCTTTCCTCCCTTTGATGTCAAACAAGGTCAGAGGATTCTGCTGCCTATGCATCTGGAACCATGGGCAACATCATGTGTACTATTTGGTTGTCCCTGGGAGCTCTGGGAGTACTGGGTGGCTCATATTGTTGTTCTTCCTATGGTGCTGCAAACCCCTTCAGTTCCTTGGATCCTTTCTCTAGCTCCCCCATTGGGGACCCTGTGCTCAGTTCAATGACTGGCTGAAAGTGTCTCCCTCTGTATTCATCATGCACTAGCAGAGCCTCCAAGGCAATAACTATATCAGACTCCAGTCAGTCTTGTGGGCATCAATAATAGTGTCTGAGTTTTGTAACTGTATATGGAAAGGATTACTAGGTGGGGTAGTCTCTGGATGGTCTTTCCCTCAGTCTCTTCTCTACACTTTGTCTCTGTATTTTGTTCCCGCTTCTAAGAAGGACCAGAGTATCCATACTTTGTTCTTTCTTCCTTCTTGGGAATCAGTTTATATGTGAATTGTGTCTTGGGTATTCCAAGCTTCTGGGCTAATATCCACTTATCAGTGAGTGCATACCATGTATGTTCTTTTGTAATTGGATTACCTCACTTAGGATGATATTTTCCAGTTCCACCCATTTGCCTAAGAATTTCATGAATTCATTGTTTTTAATAGCTGTATAGTCTTCTATTGTATACATATACTACGTTGTCTGTATAGCTGTAAGTATAGAAAATGTATGTCACGTCAGTATGCTTATATGGAAATATGAATACTGGAATGTGATATCATGTGTCACTAACCTTTAAAAATTGCATGGCATTGGTACTGAGACAGGCAAGAAGATCAATGGAATAGAATTGAAGACCCAGAAATGAACCCACACACCTATGGTTACTTGATCTTTGGCAAAAGAGATAAAACCATTGAGTGGTAAAAAGATAGCCTTTTCAACAAATGGTGCTGGTTCAACTGGAGGTCAGCATGTAGAATAATGCTAATTGATCTATTCTTATCTCCTTGAACAAAGCTCAAGTCCAAATGGATCAAGGACCTCCACACAAAACCAGTTACACTGAAAGTAATAGAAGAGAAAGTAGGGAAGGGCTTGGAGCACAGGAGCACAGGGGAACAATTCCTGAACAGAACACCAATGGACTGTGCTTTAAGATCAAGAATTGACAAATAGGACCTCATATAATTGCAAAGCCTCTGTAAGGTTAAGAAGAGTGTCACTAGGCAACAAACAGATAGGGAAAAGATCTTTACCAATTCTATGTCCCTTAGAGGGCTAATATCAAATATATACAAAAAAATCAAGAAATTAGACTCCAGATAACCCTATTAAAATTGGGGTGCAGAACTAAACAAAGAATTCTCAACTGAGGAAACTCTAATGGTCGAGAAGAACCTAATGAAATGTTCAACATCCTGAGTCATCTGGCAAATGCAAATCAAAATAACCCTGAAATTCCACCTCACACCAGTTAGAATGGCTAAGATCAAAAGCTCAGGTGAAGCCCAGCAGTGGTGGCACAGGCCTTTAATCCCACCACTCAGGAGGCAGAGGCAGGCAGATTTCTGAGTTTGAGGCCAGCCTGGTATACAGAGTGAGTTCCAGGACAGCCAGGGCCACACAGAGAAACTCTGTCTCGAAAAAAAACCAAAAGAAAAAAAAAGAAAAAGAAAAAGAAAAAGCTCAGGTGACAGCAGAGGCAGGTGAGTATTTGGAGAAAGAGGAACAACGCTCTTTCATTGTTGGTGGAATTGCAAGCTGGTACAACCACTCTTGCAATCAGTTTGAAGGTTTCTCAGAAAATTTGACATAGTATTACCTAAGGACCCAGCTATACTACTCCTGGGCATATACCCAAAATATGCTCCAACATACATCAAGGACACATGCTCCACTATTATCATAGCAGTCTTATTTATAATAGCCAGAGGTTGGAAAGAACCAGATGTGCTTAAACAGAGGAATGGGTACAGAAAATATGATATATTTACACAATGGAGTGCTACTATACAGCTATAAAAAAAACAATGAATTCATGAAATTCTTAGGCAAATAGATGGAAATATAAAATATCATCCTGAGTGAGGTAACTCAATTACAAAAGAATGCACATTGTATGTACTCACTGATAAGTTGATATTAGCCCAAAAGCTTGGAATAGCCAAGACACAATTCACAGACTACATGAAGCTCAAGAAGAAGGAAGACCAAAGTGTGGGTCCTTTGGTCTTTCTTAGAAGGTTTAAAAGTACCCATGGGAGCAAATATGGAGACAAAGTGTGGAACAGAGACTGAAGATAGTGCCATCCAGAGACTGCACCACCTGGGGATACATCCATATACAGTCACTAAATTCAGACACTATTGTGAATGCCAAGATGTGCATGCTGAGAGGAGCCTGATATTGCTGTCTCCTGAGAGGCTCTGCCAGACATATACAGAGGCTGATGCTCACAGCCAACCACTGTACTGACCAGAGATTCCCCAATGGAGGAGTTTACAACCCCATAGGAAGAACAAAAACGTCAACCAACCAGAGGTTCCAGGATCTAAACCCCCAACCAAGGAGTCCACATGGAGGGCCCAATGTCTCCAGTGACATATGTAGCAGAGAATGGCCTTGTTACACATCAATGGGATAAGAGGCCCTTAGTCCCTTGAAGGCTTGATTTCCCAGTATAGGGGAATGCGAGGGCAGGGGGCAGTAGTGGGTGGGTTGGTGTGGGCATACCCTCATAGAAGCAAGAGGAGGAGGGATGGGATAGTGGGTTTCTGGGGACACAAATTCAGGAAAGGTGATAATTTGGGTAATGTAAATAAAGAAAATATCCAATAAAAAAGAAAAAATTAAGGGGTAATACAGCAAGGAAAAAAAAAATAAAATGAGGCACTAGGACCAGTAAGATGATTCCCTTCATGAAGTACTTGTCAAGCAGCCTGAAACCAACATTCAGTACTACCTAGGAGAGAAAATGTTACAGAAAATTGTACTTTAACTGCCACCTGAATATAGTGATGTGTATATGCCCTTCCTTCAACACAAATGAACACACACAGACACACATAAAGACATGCATGCAAAAAATAGATAAGTAAAATTAAAATAAGATACTACTACATTATTGCTAGGGGAAAATTATTTAAAAACAGTACCACAGTATAGTCCAGATTCAACTGCTCAAATTTTATATTGGAAATGTGGCAAAAAATTAAAGTATCGATAGCATTACCTGCACATAATTCAAAAGAAAATTGAACATTTACCTTTTTTACTATTAATACATCACATGGTATTAATTTTAATGTTTGTTTTAGCTATTTGATTTTAAAAGGTAGCAGGTAGACTTTTTTTTTAATTTATTGAATATCATCATCATTTACATTGCCAATGGTAAAACCTTTCCCAATTTCCCCCCCTTCACAAAGACCCCTAACCCCTCCTCCCATCCCCTGCCTCCCTGTATATGCCCCTCCATGCAGCCAAATCACATCTTCCCCTCCCACCTCGATTTCCCTTTGTTGGGACATCTATTGAGCCTTCACCAGACCAAGGACCACTCCTCCCACTGATGCCCAACAAGGCATTCCTCTGCCACATTTTTGACATGAACCATGTATATCCCTTGGTTGATGGTTTAGTCCCTGGGAGTCCTGGGACATCTGGGTGACTGAAATCATTGTTCTTCCCATGGGGCTGTAAACACCTTCAGCTCCTCCAGACCATCCTCCAGCTCCTCCATTGGGCACACCACACCCAGACCAATGGTTGGTTGCTAGCATCTGCCTCTGTATTTGTAAGGCTCTGGCAGGGCCACTAAGGTGACAACCATGGCATGCTCCTTTTATTATACGCTTCTTGTCATCCATACTAGTGTTGGGGTTTGGTCACTGTTTATAGGATGAATCCCTAGGTAGGGCAGTCTCTGGGTGGCCTTTACTTCAGTCTCTGCTCAACACTTTGTCTGCTTTATTGCTCCTGTGAATATTTTGTTCCCTTTCTCAGAGGAACCAAAGCACCCTCACTTAAGTCCTCCTTCTTTTCAAGCTTCCTGTGCTGTATGAATTGTAACTTGTGTATTTAGAGCTTTTGGACTAACATCCACTTATCAGTGAGTACATACCATGTGCGTTCTTTTGTGATTGGGTCTTTTTGACTAAGAAGTACAGATGAACAATAACTCAAGAAAGACAAGAAAGTTATAAGAAAGGCAAGTGTTATAAGAAGGCAGGAAACCAAAATAAGTTATTGAAGTTTTCTGGAAAAGGATGTAAGAATTTGCTTAAGAAAAATGTAAGAATAAGTGAATATTAAACTTCTGATACTGTACATAGAGCTCTATTGTACTGGGAAATTAGGTCATGTTTAAATGCAATGATGTCTGTCACAATGAAGAGACTTCTTCATAGTGTTGTTCTTAGGAATAAGTAGATGGGGGAAAACATTGTCTTTTTCTACTTTCCACACTAAAGAAATAATTTTAGAGAATTATTCTTTTTATTTTTTACTATTTAAGTTGAATATTAAAGGTGTTTTAAACATGATTTAAACCAATTTTAAATCATTTTTAGAGAATTATCTTTTTAATTAAAAAGAATGAAACATTTCACTCATAATGTATGAGAAACAAGTCTTGATTTTGTAATTAGTTAGGTAACACATATTTTTAAAAATACCTTTGACATTCATTTAAGAATGCATAAGGGTTTCCCATTGTCAGACTAAGGACAGGTTTGTCCTGGACATATTTCTAGGGTTCAGGGTAGATCATGACCTTCAGCCAACAAAAGGATTACTTGTCTTAACCATTAGCATAATTCTCAGGTCAAAGTTTCTTCAAAGAAAATGCAATGTTAACTGGAGCAAAAGCTTCTAAACTTGTTTCTTGCACTATGGAATATGGAATTGTTCTTACTTTCAATAATTAAAAAAGTTTTTTTATTAGGTATATTCTTTATTTATATTTCAAATGTTGTCCCCTTTCCTGGTCCCTCCAGATAATCTCCTAAACCAACCCACCCTCACCAATTCACCCACTCCCATTTCCCTTTTCTGGCACTCCTCTATACTGGGGCATCTAGCATTTTCAGGACCAAGGTCCTCTCTTCCCTTTGATGGCCATATGCATCTGGAGCCATGAGTCCATCTATGCTCTTTGGTTGATGGTTTATTCCTTGGGAGCTCTGGGGGTACTGGGTGGCTTATATTGTTGTTTTTCCTATGGTACTGCAAACCAATTCAGCTTCTTGGGTCCTTTAGCACCTCCATTGGGAACCCTGTACTCAGTTCAATAGTTGGCTGAGAGTGTCCCCTCTGTATTTGTCGTGCACTGGCTGAGCCTCCCAGGTGAGAACTATATTAGGCACTCACCAGCAAGCACTTGTTGGCATCTACAATACTGTCTGGGTTTTGTAACTGTGTATAGGATGAGTCCCTAGGTGGGGCAGTCTTTGGATGGTCTTTTCCTCAGCCTCTGATTTATGTTTTGTCTCTGTATCTCCTCTTATGGGCATTTTATTCCCCTTCTAAGAAAGACCAGAGTATCCATACTTTGTTCTTCCTTTTCCTTGAGCTTCATTTGATCTGTGAATTGTATCTTGGGTATTCCAAGCTTTTGGGCTAATATCCACTTATTAGTGAGTGCATAACATGTGTGTTCTTTTGTGATTGGGTTACCTCACTCAGGATGATATTTTCTTGTTCCATCCATTTGCCGAAGAATTTCATGAATTCATTGTTTGTAGTAGCTGAGTAGTATTCCAGAGTAATGAATGTCAGTGTAATGAGTGTCAGTGTTCCATCCATTCCTGCAAGGTAACAATCAGAATTTTCTAATAAAGATCTACCTGCTAAAGTGGCATAAATATATCACATTTTCTCTATCCATTCCTCTGCTAAGCTGCTTCTTTCCAGCTTCTGGCTATTATACATAAGGCTCCTATGAACATAGTAGAGCATGTGTCCTTATTACATGCTGCAGAATCCTCTATGTATGTGCCCAGGAGTGGTTTAGCAGGGATCTCTGGCAGAACTGTGCCCAATTTTCTGAGGAACCACCAAAATGATTTCCAGAGTGATTGTAACAGTGTGCAATCTCACCAGCAGTGGAGGAGTGTTCCTCTTTCTCTACATCCTCGCCAATACCTGCTGTCTCCTGAGGTTTTTATCTTAGCCATTCTGACTTGTGTTTGGAAAAAAGATAGCCTTTTCAAGAAATCATGTTCATTCAACTGGAGGTTAGCATGCAGAAGAGCATAAACTGAGTCCTACTTATTTCCTTGTACAAAACTCATGTCTAAGTGGATCAAGGACCTCCACATCAAACCAGACACACTAAAACTAATAGAAAAGTTTTTTTGTAGAAAAATTGTGTGTGTGTATATATATATATATATATATATATATATATATATATATATATATATGGCAGAAGAAGAAAACTTGTTACAAGATCCCCATGCAATTTCTACTGACACACCAAAGTAAGAAGCAAACCAACAACAAAATATCCTTAGTGAATGTGGTCACAGCTTTTGCCTTCAGGATAGCAAAATAGAAATTGGAGATAGACAGTAGAACCCATATCACAGAGTATGTCTTGAGTACAATGCCCACAATTATGTTTAGAACTTTACCCTACTATCAAAATAAAGAAGGTATGCCAAATACTCCCCGTGTTACTCCTTCAATATTTCCAAGTGGCACAGTTCAGAAAGAGGTATTTTTTCCCCAGAGGAAAGCAGAAAGAGAGAAAAATGTAAACCTTAATCCTAAAATCATGCACCATATTCAGTGTGTTGAATCACAGTACTGGGAAAGCCATATGACACCTACTACAAAGGCAATACCTTTACCTTTAGATGCTTCACCTGAAATAGGTCAAGCAGAAAAGATCTAGCTTCTAGTGCACTAGTCCCAATTCTAGCAGTGTAATGAGTGTCAGTGCTTCACCCTTTCCTGCAAGGAAACAATCAGAATTTTCTAATAAAGATCCATTTGTTAAAGTGGAGTAAAACATCTAGTAAAACTGCACATAGACAGACTCAGATAAATAGACTACACACAGATCCTTTAGTTTGCTGTTAAATTTTTGTAGTGGCCTATAATGATGCAAATTGATCCTGGACTTCAGTCTAGCCAATTTTAAGCTTAATGTGAGATTAGAGATTTCTTGTGCTCCCCACAATATTTTATAGAGCTCTGTGAGTGAAAGACAGGCATAACAGAAATCATATGCAAAAGATGAGAGTCAATTCCTGAACATTTAATACCTAGGTGACCTGCATATAAATAAGAATGACACATTTTCAAGAAACCAAACATGAAGTGAAATGACAATAATCATGGAGTTGGAAATTCAGATAGGGGATGTAAAAGAAATTCAAGGAAATAGATAAAACAAAAATGTAACAATAGTGTAATTAAGAGACATAATATATATGTTGATTAATTTTATGCCAACTTGCCACAACTAGATATATTCATCCATAAGAGTGACTCACAATTGACAAAAGGTTTCCATGAGACAGGTCTGTTGGAAAGCCTGCTGGTCATTTTCATGATAAATGATTAGTGTGGGAAGGCTCAGGCCACTGTGCATAGTGCCAACACTAGTAGGTGACGCAGAGTTATATAAGACATCAGACTAAGAAAGCCCTGGCAAGCATGCCAGTAATATGTGTCCTCAATGGTCTCTGCTTCAGTTTCTGTCTTCAGATATTTGCCTTGAGTTCCTACCGTGACTTCCTATCAATTTAGAAACCAATTATAAGCTGAAATCAACAATATTCTTTCCAAGTTGGTTTTGGTTACTTTTCTATTGTTGTGATCTAAAACCCTGACTTAGGCAACCTATAGAAAACTAGTTTAGTTGAGGCTTATACTTTCATGAACTTTTTAGAGTTCATGATGATCTGGCAAGGAACATGGCAGCAATCAGGAAGGAATGTCACTAGAACATTACCTTGAGATGTTACATTTTGATCCAAAGCATCAGTGAAACGTCTAGGCTGTGAATGATATGACTTTTGAAACATCAAAGTCTGCCCCTATTGGCATCACAAATCATTTTTACTTATTAAAAGCTTTACTAGTTGGGGACTCAATATTCACATATAGAAGCCTATTAGTGACTTTACATTAAAGCTACCACATTTCACACAGGTCCTCAAAGTCTTGTACTCATATCATAATGCAAAGTGCAATTAGTTCAACTTGAAGTCTTTCACACTCTCAACAAAGTGTAAAGGTTCAAGTTCAAATGATCTCTTCAGATTCAAGGCAATGTCTTAATAGTAACTCCCTGTATAAACAAATTCAAAAGCTATTGCAGCATAAAATATAGCAATATGAAGCATAAAATAGCTAGCATATACACCATTTCAAAAGAGAGAGATGGAAATATGAGTCAAAACAGGATGAGAGAATGATACACAGCAGGGGAAAACTCTAAAGACTGTAGCTCATAGGCTCACAGTGAGCACTACAGCAGTAGAAACTCAAGGAAAGTCAGCAAATATGTGGAAACAATTGAATATCAAACCAGAAGTTCTTTAGCTGAAGAAACACACAGTTAAAAACCAAACCAAAAAAAAAAAAACCCATAAAGCTATAAAAGAAAATAAGAATCACAATTAATGACCTACAAGAATTAAAAACACACATTTAAAGCAAAAAATATATTTAGCAGAAGAGGAAGTAGGAGGATCTCTGGAAGCCCTAGGGCATTGGTGAAAGAGGGATGGTCCAAGTTATAGAAGTTCAAGAGAGATTGGTAATGCTAAAACACACAATGCCTACTTAAAGAATAAGTAACAGAAAATAAGCAAATGTGGATGTAAACATATAGGTATAGGGAAGAGAAAACTTAGTATTCAAACTTAATACAGCCAATTCTCACAAGATAATTTGTAGTCAGGTGTTTATGATAAAAGATAAAGACTGTCAAGACCAGAAGAAAAGATAATACAAATCATACATCAGATACATCAGGCTTTCTGATCAGCCTATAGGAGTATATAAAACAAAGCAGAACAAAACAAAGCAGGAAAAACAGGAAAAAAATGTAGAGCAAGATTTTCATGCAAAACATAATCCACACTTCAAATGAGGTACAAGAAGAACGAAGGAGTGGCCCCTAGTTCTGGAAAGACCCACTGTAGCAGTATAAGACAAAACCAGAACAGGGAAGTGGGAAGGGATGGGTGGGAGAACAGAGGGAGGGAAGGGGGCTTATGTGACTTTCGGGGAGTGGGGGGGTTAGAAAAGGGGAAATCATTTGAAATGTAAATAAAAAATATATCGAATAAAAAAAATAAAAGAAAAAAAGGACAAAAAAATAAAAAGAATAAAAATGAACATAAGGAAAATTATCATAAGTATGATTTAAAACTTAAAAAAAAAATGGATTTCCAGGCAAACGAGATGGGGAAGGGTGACTCTACAATAAGTTTGTTTTATAACAAATGGTAAAGAATGATTTTTCCTAACTAAAAATAATGTCCAGTGTAAAAGGAAACACACAGTTATTTTCTAGTGAAATAAAAAATACTCACAAAATCAGAATGTTGTAACATTTTAAGAGTGGTATATCAAACAGTTATATGCATGGATGAAGTCTAAGAAATAAAACTCCTAAATAATCACTACATGAGTCTGGAGTGATGGGTCATAAATTAAGAGCAGTTATTGCTCTTGCAGAAGAGCACTTTTGAGTTCCCATCACCCTTACAGTTGTCCGTCATTCAGCTCTAGAGAATTAAAGGGTAGGCAGAAATTTCAAAGTTGGTGAGAAGGCATAGTAGTATACTCTCTGGTCTTCTTAGCTCTCAGGAAACTGAGGCAATTGGGCATGATTTTACATCCATGTAGACCTCATAATGCATTAAAGGATAACATGGACTATACAGGGAAGAACTTTTCCAGAGTGTTTAATGTTTATTCATATAAGCAGCACACACATAGGCAGAGAAAAAGGGAGAAAGACATATTCAAGCTGGGAAACAGTAGAACAGGAGATTCAAATGTTTATATTCCTAATATTTGTTCATTTGTGCTATCTCTTTGCTCATGCCAAGTTAATACAATTTAAAACTCACATGTATTTACAACATGTATTCTAATTACACACATGTGAGAGACAACAATAATATTAAAGGCAGAGTAATAAAATTAAGAGACACAGGATTTGAAAGAACAGTATAAGGCAATAGTAATATGGATGCTGCACTCCAGGTATGAAGTTTTTTTTGTTTTTTTGTTTTTTTTTTTGAGACAGGGTTTCTCTGTGTAGCCCTGACTGTCCTGGAACTCACTCTGTAGACCAGGCTCTCCTGGAACTCAGAAATCTGCCTGTCTCTGCCTCCCAAGTGCTGGGATTAAAGGCATGTGCCACCACTGCCCAGCAGTATGAAGTTCTTAAATAAAGCAAAATAAATAGCAAAATTCAAAGTTGTTTCTTGTAAGTTTCACTATATACACAAATAAAATTATATAAGAGGATTTTTAAAAATCATCAATCAAATATCCAGATACATTGATTTACTTACAAACCTGGATAGCATCAAAAGTAAGGAAAGAAGAAAATGCAAAATTGGAAAAAAGTGAAATAGCAGGTAAAGGAAGAAGATCACATGTAAGATCCCTTAAAATTTAAATAAACAATAATTTGGATTCAGAAATAAAAGGAGAGTAATGAAAAGAGGAAAGAACAATAAAACTATATGTAAGAAAATGTACCCAGAAAACAAAACATATAAATTTTGAAAGAGACCTCAATTATAAGTAAAACTATTTGAAATCTACAAATCTTAGAATAACTTAGACAGGCAAATGTAGATGAAACTCAGAAAATTAAAGGTTGTCAATACATTTAAATAGATATTATTAAAGGGCAGTCATACAAATGCCAAAGGTTAAATTAAATTGTACAATGGAATTAATTACCAGGGAAATTTAAGTCAGAACCATGATCAGATGTCAACTTACCTGCAGTAGAAAATGATTCTGCCACAACAATAAAGAAATTCTGTTATGCGTGAAACAACACGGATGAAACCTGTGGCCACTGTCACAGTGAATTAAGTGATAAATGCAAAGGTAATTACTTCAGTTTTTTCCCAATGTGTTGTGTCTGAAAAAGGTGATTTCACACAAATTGAGATGAGCATGATTCTTAACAGTGTTTGGGAACATTAGAGGAAGAAGGGATGAAAAAAATAATACACTTGTGCAAACACACACACACACATACACACACACACACAAGAATTTTGAAACAATAAAAAAGAAAAAATATTAATTTGGAATAAGCTTTAAAAAGGATCAATGATATTTGTGAGATGATTGTTGAAAAATTGGATTATAGAAATAGTATCCTACCAAGTATTTCAAAAACCTAGATCATTTCCTCAAGATTTCATCATATACTAATGTCAAGAATCCAGGTTATAAATTCCTTTAAGCAATATATGATTTATAGACAAGCCAGATATTGCAGTGTACAAGACTGCTTTAATGCAACAATCCATCATTTAACATTCTGTAAAGTATACAAAATATCAACTATAAATAAGAAAGTTTGAATAAGGCTAGTTATGGCTTCTTTCAAATAACTCTGGAAAATTAATTTCATGAAATGTTTGGAAAACTGACTTTATAAATCATCAAAGTATTGTGATGCCTACTATTACTTATTGCTATGTATTCAGCATAAACTATAAGAGAATTTTAGATATCTCAAATGTATTTGAAGAATAAATATTTTCCTGGATTTTATCTGCCATGATCTGATGGAGTGAGTTGTGTTGTTATCCTACTAAAACTTATAGCTGCATTGAGATATGAAATATGATCATTTCTTTTTGAAACAATACATTGTGAATATAATCTCTAACTAAATAGTTATTTAGTTGACAACCTACACATACATTTTAATTATGTTTAGTATATTTGTCCTATTATGAATACTGTCCTATAGGTATTAAGTACAATTCGAGCAATAGGATCTAGTGTAAAACCATTGCCACTGGTTTGGTGTTATTTCTCGAGGACAAATTAAAAAGAGTAGTGACCCCCTAATGACAAATGAAATGTAAAATGCATATTTTTAAGCATTTTATATGTGAATGTAAAAATTCCCATTTTAAGCATTTAAATGTTATGATTAATAATATAGCTTCATTTATTTGTTTCAATATTGACATATTCCTTGACATAATCATTGTTTATTATTTCTGCCTAAAGAAAATAGTTTATAGACAGTGGGAAGTGTTTAGGATTGTGTGGATGTAGGTAAAAACAGTGTTCAGCTGTGTGAATTGATGAATAATCCATATTTTTCTAAGCATTAATCCAATTAGCAGATAATGAGCAAAATCCACATAGATTTTCTCATACTAGGACAAACATTCCCTAATTAAGATTCTTAATTGGGGTACTGATCAAAAATGCTCCTACAATACAAGACAACAAAGGTAGGGTAATTTAATAATATTTTGAAATTTCATTAATTTAATAAATATTCAAGTCTAAAAGTTGGTAGTTGATTAAACTGCCATATTTCAGTTCTTTTAAAATTTAAAGACACACTGTCTCATTTACACTGGAGAAAATATAATACATCCTGAGCACAGTTTACCTTTTTACTCCTCCTAGTCTTCCCCACATCGAATCTCCCCAAGATTCTCATCCCTATCCATATACCTTTCTGTTTCCAGGAATAGGCAGACCTCCCAAGACATCAACAAATACTACACAGCAAGATACCATTAAGGCAAGGCATAAATTGCTAATTTAACAGCAAGGCTAGGTGAGGGAACACAGAATGAAGAAAGGGTTCCTAAGAGCAGGATAAAGAGCTACAGACAACACTACTCTCACTGTCAAGAGTACCCCCCAAAAAAACCACACAGCCATAAGGTATTTGCAGAAGACCTAGCTCATACCCATGCAAGGCTTGCCACTTCATTCTCTTTAAGCCACCCTTTAGTTCTGCTCATTTGATTCTGTGAACCATGTTCTTCTGCTGTCTTTAACCCCTGAGCCTCAGTTTCATTGATAACTCTTTAACTGGAATACAATTTTATCATTTTCTTTCATCCTTGTGCTTTTAAGCATCCCTTCTATGTTCCTGCCCTGCAGCTCTTCCCTGGCTGCCTCATGCTCTTTCATTATAATTACACACATGTATGTGTGATTATAATCACCAATAAGTACATACATGTATAAGTGCAACCTTTGAATCCATTTAGTGTAGCATGTGTGCATATGATCTCAGGGCCAAAATCTTTCTCTGGATAACCAATTAGGACACTCATCCCTAAGACAAGGATAATTTTTCTCTTAGCAGTTACTACATTCAGTATTTCTTTAACGTTGGGCCTCAGTGAGTCTTTCTTTCAACATTAGTAGCAGGTCTATTGATATTATTGTTTGTATCTTGTTCAGGCATTCATACTATTGTGTGAAGCTACCCTATCATTTCATAAGCTCACTGCAGTTATGCTGTTGCTCTGGCTTTTGTGATTTTCCAACCCTCTTCATGAGCTATCCCTCTCTGATACTCAGGTTCAGGAATTTTGTTTAGATTAGGGAAAAGCCCCACAAGATACATCCATCTCTGTTTTATGACCTATTATGATTTTCTGAATGGTCTCTCTGTGTCGTACAGAAAAGATTCTTTGCTGAATCTCAAGAGTTACACTCCTCTGTTGGCATAAGGACAAGTTTGAGAATGTACTTAGGCATTGTGGTGGTCTAGTAAAGTGTTGGATCTCAGAAAAAGTTCTACCATCCCTGTGATCAGGTACAGTTTGTTATTTTTTAATGGATATTTTTGTTGATCATTTTCTTTTTTGTCTGGTTTGGCAGGGTGCCTCCTTTTTTATTGGATATTTTATATATTTATATTTCAAATTTATCCCCTTTGAATAAAGGGGGGGTGTTCCTGCTTCTACAACCCAGAATATCAGCATGTTTATTAGGTACAGTACAGAGTGGATTAACTGGTTCCCGGAAAATGTCCCTGTAGGCTAGCTTTATTAATGTAAATATCCAGGAAGAGAAACCTCAGTTGCTATTCTTTGCACACTTACTGTTCATTCACTGACACTTAAACTGTGATACTCAAAAAGAGATTTGCCACCTCTCCTGAGCCTGGCCCTCATGAGTAAAGGCCTTCCAAGTCTTCTTAGGCTTTGGTGTTTTGAGATGAAATGTCCACATTCATAATATATATTCAGGAGGTCTAACCGTAATTGCTCACCTACATACAATGTGGAGTTTATTTTTTCATATCTATTTGATGTGCTGTGTGTTTCTGTGTTTGGATGAGTAGATATTTTCCTTTGGGTTCCTCTTCAATGATTGTTTTGAGTGTGAGTTCTACACAGCTGGCCAGGGATTCATCTACTTCTTTTAAGCTTGTAGTTTGTGGATTGGGGTTTCCAGCATTCTGATGTTTCTGCATAATTCTTCAATATTTATAATTTTTAAAGTTTTCAAATTCTTATACAGAGAACTCCAATTTCTCTATCAAGTCATTATATTCTAGATTCTTCGTTAGATAGTCTGCTGCTAAATCTTCCCCTTGAGTTTTCTAATTTTTTTTCCTGAATTTTTCAAATCTTCCCTTTCATTGAGTATTTTTCAAAATTTATATTAACAGAATTAACTTTTCAAATGCTGAACTGTTTTTTTTTGTTCTTTCAGTTATATGTGTCTATGTTCTTATACTGCCAACAGAACATTTTCTGTCCTCTCTAAGACCACTGAAACATTTTTAATAAGTCTTTCTTAAGCTCCTTCTAAGTTCTTAGATTATGTGTCTAAGTGTTCTTTAGATTTTGTCTTAGGGTTCATTAATTAAAGCCCTTAGAATGCCATCGCTGTATGATTGATAGTTGGTCCTTGTACGAGGCAGTCATACTTCTTGACCTTCCATATTGGTTTTATTTATGCAATGTGACCAGAGTATATGGACTTCTTTCATTGCTTTAGTGTTGATTAGAAATTCTATTCCACTTCTATAGAGAAAAAGTTGTTTCAGTTTTTGATGTTGTTTTAAACTAGTATAAGCAGAAAGCCTCAGGAATGAGGTATAAAAGTATAGCACAGAATAAGGAGCATAGGCTGACTCATTGAAAATGTTGGGAATACAGAACCAAACAGTCTGTGGTATGCCAGGCCAGTCTGTGTTATCCCAGGAATGGATGGGCTTGTTTATCTATCACTCTCTCTTAGCAGCAAGCATTAGGAAAGAATGAAAACTCATCTGAAATTCTTAAGTGGAATAAATTTGTATGTCAATATCAAGCACAATATCCAAGTTCTAAAAGCATGGATAAAAAAGTAGGTTGTTACAGCTGACTTCAACTTTTTAATTGAATTTTTTATTTCGTTTAGAATATTCCAAATACATTTACAAGCATTTTTGTGTTCATTACACGTCTTTCAAAGGTTTTCAGTTTCAACTAAAACAAACTTAGAACTCAGTAAGTTCCCAATACAAAGAATTATATAAAATATTTTTTTACATGTATTAAAATATTCACTCCACATTCTATACTCCCTGTCAGTCATTTTTTTTCATTTTGTGTTCACTTTTGAATCACTGAACAGATGAAAAACAGGTCATTTTTTTTTTTGCA
The DNA here is from genome assembly GCF_947179515.1 of Apodemus sylvaticus. NCBI lineage: Eukaryota > Metazoa > Chordata > Mammalia > Rodentia > Muridae > Apodemus > Apodemus sylvaticus. The sequence goes on from NC_067489.1 coordinate 48,781,946, forward strand.
GTCTCTTACTGGGCCTCAATAATTTCTCCAAATGTCAGAGATAGTTTTACAAAATTTTAAGCAGACATTACACATTTTTCTCCGTTTCTCACTTGACCTTATGTTAAATTTGAACAGTCTCTTTCCTTCTGAGTGTCATTTAACAAGGTGGAATGTCTGGGTGTCTGACCACATTCCTCAACATAACAGAGTGTGCTGCCAATTGCTTCCCCCCTCTTTCTCTCCCTCTCTCTCTTCCTCTTCCTCTCACCCCTTTCCCTCTCCCTCTCTCCCTCTCCCTCCCTCCTCCCATCCCCCCTCTCTCTGTGTATGTGTGTGTGTGTGTGTGTGTGTGTGTGTATGCATGTATTAGGTGTATGTGTTTACAAGGCTGGAAAACAAATCACCCTACACTATCCATCAGCCATCTCAAGGATGTGAAAACAAAGTGACTCAAAATGCGAGTAACTTGAGCATCCCATCGCCCCATCTGTTTTGAAAACAGCACTGTTGCTCGTATGCCAAATTTCATTCATGCTCTCAAACACAAGCTGCCCATGCTGTAACTTTCACTTGTCTTTTTGACAAGTGCTCCACTTAGACTTAATTTATCATTATGATTTCTAATTAAAATGTCCCTCAGAATATAATTTGTACAATTTAACAAATTATTTATTTTATTTTGGGGATAGAACAATTCCTAAGATAGATCTGAAACATGTTTATTACCCCAACATATTATGGAAATGCAAATAAAAAATTCTTAGAAATTCCATCTTATCCCATTCAAAATGTCAAAGATAACTGACAAAAAAAAATATTGCAATGGGTATGGGGTAAATAGGCTATTATTGACTGATGGTGAGGTTGAAAAACTGAACTTGATACTCTGAAAACCAATGTTAAGAATTCTCAAAAAGCTAAAACAATGTCATTTAATAATACTTAAAGTTGCTATTATTACTGAATTATGTGTATCAAATGAATGATTCTAACATAACCTAATGTTTCTAATTATTCCAACAAACGGATACCCATAGAAAGAGTACACTTTTTTTTTCGAGAATCAGGAAACTAAATGCTTCAAGGTGTCTTAGATGAGAAGTTAGCTTCACTCTTCTTAGCTTTTTCCTTTTTTAAGTTTTAATAAGATATAAACCACATGCCATAGAATCCACTATTAGTTTATTTACAGTTATAGTATGATAGTTATTGCTATAATGCTGCAGAAGGCATATAATGCCATCTTTGTCTATTTGAAAACATCATATGTCTTGATAATTTTGAATCACAGTGTAATTACAGATTGGGTTGAGAATGTAAGATGAGAGTAACTTACTGGGCTAGATATAGGGGTGACATCATGGACAGGTTCCAGAATTACTTGCGATTAATTATTTTATTGTTTTATAATACCTACTTGAATTGCATTCAGAGTCTTTCAGCTAATATCCATTTATCAGTGAGTGCATACCATGTGTGTTGTTTTGTGAGTGGGTTACCTTACTCAGGATGATATTTTCTAGTCCCACCCATTTGCCTAAGAATTTCATGAAGTCATTGTTTTTAATTGAGTAGTATTCTGTTGTGTAAATGTACCACAGTCTCTGTATCCATTCATCTGTTGAGGGACATCTGGGTTCTTTTCATATTCTGGCTAATATAAATAAGGCTGCTATGAACATAAAGGAACATGTATCCTTATTACATGTTGGAGCATTTTTTGGGTATATGCCCAAATGATGGGTATACCAAAATGTGGATACTTTGGTCCTTCTTAGAAGGTGGAACAAAATACCCATTTGGGAGGAGATACAGATACAATGTGTGGAGCAGAGACTAAAGGAAAGGCCATCCAGAGACTTTCCCACCTGGGGATCTATCCTATATACAGTTACCAAACCAGACACTATTGTGGAAACCAGCAAGTGCTTGCTGACAGGAGCCCGATATAGCTGTCTCCTGAGAGGCTCTGCCAGTGCCTGACCAGTACAGAGGTGGATGCTCTCTGCCAACCATTGGAGTGAGCACAGGGTCCCCAGTGGAGGAGCTAGAGAAAGAACCCAAGGAACTGAAGGGGTTTGCAGCCTCACAGGAGGATCAACAATATGAACCAACCAGTACCCCCAGATTACTCTCAGGGACTAAACCAGCAACCAAAAAGTACACATGGAGGGATCCATGGCTATAGCTGCATATGTGTACATGTAACTGTGGGTATGCCTGGTAGATTCCACAAGTGGATGTCAAATATCTTCCTCAGTCATTCTCCTCTCCATACTTTTTGGAGGATGTTCTGGCAGTTAAATGAAGGTCACTGATACAAATAGACTGGTTTGCCAGTGAACTCCAAGAATACTTCTTTATTTCATTAAGGCTAGAGATACAGATCCTTGTCATCTTATTTGTTACTTAAGAGGACTTCTGGGATCCAACCTTAGATGAACATACCATAAATGGAGCAAGCATTTCATAGATTTTTCTCATCTCCTCAACATCCATTTTGTGCTTATTAGTTTCTAGCAAGTGATGATGTCCTATTATTGGATATTCAGCTATATTTTCATAGAAGCAGTGCTTGCAGATGTTTAAGTCTAGTTTGTTCTACACAGAAAGTTCCAAGCAACCAAAAGCAAGATAGTGAAACCCTTGTGTCAAAACCCCCAATACCCAAATATGGTCCACATATTAAACACATATACATTAAAAAGATAGCAGTCTCTAATATTCTCATTGGGTCAACACACATACAGTCTAATTCAGCTTTCAATTTTATTATTTCAAGGACACAGAGATCATGCAAATTTATTAATCTTACCATCAATGTATTTTTTCATCCTGTTATTTGAAATCTTATAGGTATTAGTTCTAAGTTTACTTTAACGTTGTATGAAGTCATATTGCCAAAGTGAAGCCATATTAAAAGTAGAAATTTCTTATTTTTACTAAAGTTGGATCTTTGCAATAATATTTAATCTCACTAATATTCTCAAAATAGAGATAAACCTGAAATGATCTCATGCACATGTGCACACACACACACACCCACACACACACACCAAATATACTCTTATAACACAATTTCCATAAAATTTCTAGCATTTAAAAAAAGACAATTTTTAACATGTGTAAAATAGAAAATTATAAATAAATGACTTTTGAATTCTTACGTGAAAACTTTCAAAAGAGTGAAACAATGTTATTAGGAAGTTTTTTTCTGATTTAAATAAATAATTCAGACCATTTATTAAAAATCACATGGTATAAACAATAAATTGATTATATATGTGGTATTGTCAAACCATACATTGCCTTCATTAGCCATTTGTTTGTGAAAATCAAAGATTATATAAACATAAGTTGCATAATATCTATAATAAAATTACTACATTCATTTAAACATATGTCATCATGAAAGAACACAGGTTATACTATTTATCATGTCTTCAATGAGGATTTTTCTTTTATTTTGCACATGATATAAAATGTTATAAATTCAGAGGAGATACATAGTTTACCTTTGATACCAATTCAATTTTAAATCCTAATATATTTTCTTCAAGATGACACTATTATACTAATAAGCTGATCCTATTAATATTACTAAGAAGAAAGTAAATTAGAAGAATTAACTAAAACTGACTTAACAACAAAACTCCTAAGATCCAGATAGATTCAGTCAACAATTATAACAGACCTTCAAATAAGAACTAATGCAACCATTCTGTGGTTTTTCTGAAAATAAAAACAAAAAAGAAAGAAAATGAAGGAACATTTTTTAATTTTTTTTAATGAAATCTACAATTACTCTAATAACACAACCCCAAAGAACAAATACAGGAGAGTCCTGGGTATTCATATTTGTTTTGAACATAGAAATATTATTCCTTATTAAACTACATGTAACTTGATCTCCAGAATGCACAAAAATTGCCTACTATAATAAAATTGATATAATCTTGGTTATGCAGGGATAGTTCAAGATATATAAACCAATAAACACAATGAATCACTTAAAATCATAGAAACAATCCATATTACCTTCTCATCGGATATGAAGAAAAATAAAACTGAGAAAATCTAACATCACCTTAAGATAAAAGTTCTAAAGAGAAGAAGAATATAAGACATTTAAAGATGCTATACAAAAACCACAGAACCTGGATACTAAAAAAAGAAAAATGCACACTGCAGATAAAGAACACCTAAATTAACAAAATTGTGTATGAAAATGTAAATGACCAAGAGACATAGTAGGAAATCAGAGAATCAGAAGGTCATACTTTAAAAACCTGTACTCCACCATATTGAAGAATCAAAAAGACATTGATAGAATTCTAAGTACATACAACTTATCAAAATTAAATCAAGAGAATATAAACAACTTAAATCATCCTGTGTTGTCTAGTAAATTAGAAACTCTGATTAAAAGTCTTCTATTCAAAAAAAAAAAAAAAAAAGGCCAGATGATTTCTACTCAAAATTTTACCAGGTATTCAGAGAGAATTTAATGCCAATACTCCTCACTTCATTCCACAAAACAGAAAGAAAAGGGACATTTTCCATTCATTTTATGAGCCCACAATTACCCTGATAACAAACAACATAAATATAAATATACAACAAAAATGAGTATCACAGATAATTTTTTCTGTCAGTATTGATGCAAAAATTCACAATAAAAATCACAAATCGAGTCTAAAAATACATAAAAGAATTCAAACACTGATAAAGAGGCCCCATCCCAGATATTCAGTGATGGTTCAACATACATAAATCAAAAAGTTGTATCCCACTATATAAACTAATATAAAACAAAACAAATACATGATCTGACTAGATGCAGTAAAGATCTTTGAAAAAATCAATACATTCCATGATAATAGATCAGGATGCATTAGGGATACAAGGACCTAAACATAATAGCAATCCATAGCTAACATCAATGTAAGGGAGAGGAACACTAAGCAGTTCCACTAAAAATTAGAAACCGTAGAGGAGTGCTTGCTCTCTGGACACTTACATAATATGATACTTGAAGTTCTAGCTTAAGTAATAAAACAAATGAAGGAAATCAAAGCTATTCAAATAGGAAAGATGTTTTCAGATGATATTTCTCTCTCTCTAAATATATATATGATGTGGGGTGGGGGTGTTTCCTTTTATGTGTCCACATGCACACTTTGTGTGTCTATACTATACATATATATGCAAAGTAATATATGCATACATTAACATGTGTGTGTATGATTAAAGATCCTACAGCTAACCAAGAAAGTTTTACATCATATTAACACAATCAGAGAAGAGGTAGGATACAAAATGAACAGCCAAAATATCAGGTGACTTCTTAAAAACAAGAGACAAACATACCGAGGAAGAAGTCAGGTAATGGAAGAGCAGAGGATGCAGCCCAGAGGCCTCTGGCAGGAGCCATCAGGCTGCTGCTTCGGGATCTGTAGCAGCCTGGGACACAGCACCCCATCTCCAGCAAGTGCAAGAGGCCAGCTGTACACCCAGAAGCCAACTGGGAGCAAGCAGCTTGCTCTGGTGAGTCAGGCCCTGCAGAGCAAAGGATCCAGCCCTGAGGCCTCTGGCAGGAGCCGTCAGGCCTCTGCTTCTGGATCAGGAACAGCCTGGGCCATTGCACCCAGTCTCCAGGCCGTGCAAGAGGTCAGCTGTGCACCCAGAGACCAGCTGCGAAGAGGAAGCTTGCACTGGTGAATCCAGCATTGAAAACAAGACCAACTAACACCAGTGAGAACTAGAAGGCAAAAGGCAAACTCAGAAACATTACTAACAAAAGTCAAGGCAATATGGCAGCATCTGAACCCAATTTTCCATTAGCAGCATGTCCTGGATACACCAATGCTCCAGACAAACAAGATATGGATTTAAAATCACTGGTCATGATGCTGTTACAGGATCACATGAAGGACATAAATAAATCTCTTAAAGAAATTCAGGAGAAAATGGATCAAAAGTTAGAAGCCCTTAAAAGGGAAACACAAAAATCATTGAAAGAAATTCAGGAGAATTCAGAAGCCAATAAGAAGGAAACGCAAAAATCACTTAAAGAAATAATGGAGAATTTTGGTCAACAGGCTGAGTTCATGAAAGAGGAAACACAAAATTCTCTTAAAGAATTACAGTAAAACACAAACAAGCAAGTGAAGGAGCTAAGCAAAACCATCCAGGATCTAAAATCAGAAGTAGAAACAACTAAGAAATCTCAAGGGGAGACAACTTTGGAGATAGAAAACTTGGGAAGAAATCAGGGGCCATAGATGCAACTATCAACAACAGAATACAAGAGATAGAAGAAAGAATCTCAGATGCTGAAAATACCATAGAAACCATGAACTCAACAGTTAAAGACAATGCAAAATGCAAAAAGCTTGTAACCCAAAATATCCAGGAAATCCAGGACACAATGAGAAGACCAAACCTAAGAATTATAGGCATAGATGAGAGTGAAGCTTTACAACTTAAAAGGGCCAGCAAATATCTTCGATAAATTTATGGAAGAAAATGTCCCTAAGCTAAAGAGAGAGATGCCCATGAATATACAAGAAGCCTACAGAAGTCCAAACAGACTGGACCAGAACAGAAATACCTCCTGTCACATCATAATCAAAACCCCAAATGTACTAAACAAAGAAAGAATATTAAAGGCAGTAAGATAAAAAGGTCAAGTAACATATAAAGGAAGACCTATCAGAATCATACCAGACTTCTCACGAGAGACTATGAAAGGTAGAAGATCCTGGGCAGATCTTATGCAGATCCTAAGAGAACACAAAGCCAGCCAAAACTACTATACCCAGCAAAACTCTCAATCACCATAGATGGAGAAACCAAGATATTCCATGACAAAACCAAGTTCACCCAATATCTTACCACAAACCCAGCCCTACAAAGGATAATAGGAGGAAAACACCAATACAAGGAGGGAAACTACAACCTGGAAAATGCAAGATAGCAACCTTCTTTCATCAAACCCAAAAGAAGATAACCAATCAAATATAAAAGATAACATCAAAAATGACAGGAAGTAATAATCATCATTCCTTAATATCTCTTAACATCAATGGCCTCAATTCCCCAATAAAAGGACATAGACTAACGGACTGGATACATAAACAGGATCCTACATTTTGCTGCATACAGGAAACACACCTCAGTGTCAAAGACAAACACTACCTTAGACTAAAAGGCTGGAAGACAATTTTACAAGCAAATGATCTCAAGAAATAAGCTGGAGTAGACATTCTAATATCAGATAAAATTGACTTTCAACCCAAAGTCATCAAAAGAGACACTGAAGGACACTTCTTGCTGGTCAAAGGAAAAACTCTCAAGTTTTCCTCCTATTAAACTTTGTAGGGCTGGGTTTGTGGTAAGATATTGGGTGAACTTGGTTTTGTCATGGAATATCTTGGTTTCTCCATCTATGGTGATTGAGAGTTTTGCTGGGTATAGTAGTTTTGGCTGGCTTTTGTGTTCTCTTAGACTCTGCATTAGTACTGCAAGAAGTACTCTCAATCCTGAACATCTATGCTCCATATGCAAAGGCACACTCATTCATAAAAGAAACTTTATTAAAACTCAAAGCACAAATTGCACCTAACACAATAATTGTGGGTGACTTCAACCCTGCACTTTTCTCAATGGACCGATCAGGAAAACAGAAACTAAACAGGGACACAGTGAAACTAATTGAAGCTTTAGACCAATTAGATTTAACAGATATATATATATATATATATATATATATATATATATATCGATAGATAGATAGATAGATAGAACATTTCACCCTAAAGCACTCAGAACCTCATGGTACCTTCTCCAAAACTGACCATATAATTGGTCACAAGACAGAGCTCAACAAATATAAGAAGATCGAAATTATCCCATGCCTCCTATCAGATCACTATGGAGTAAAAGTGGTCTTCAAAAGCAACAAAAACAACAAAGCCCACATACACATGGAAACTGAACAATACTCTACTCAATGATTCCTTGGCCAACGAAGAAATAATGGAAAAAATCAAAGACTTTTTAGAATTTAATGAAAATGAAGACACAACATACCCAAATCTATGGGACACAATGAAAGCAGTGCTAAGGGGAAAACTCATAGCCCTGAGTACCTCCAAAAAGAAAATGGAGAGAGCATATACACTAGCAGCTTAATGACACACCTGAAAGCCCTGAAGCAAAAAGAAGCAAATTCACCCAGGAGGAATAGAAGGCAGGAAATCATAAAGCTCAGGGCTGAAATCAATCAAGTAGAAACTAAGAGAACCATACAAATAATCAACAAAACCAGGAGCTGGTTCTTTGAGAAAATCAACAAGATAGATAAACCCTTAGCCAGACTAACCAAAGGGAACAGAGACAGTATCCAGATTAACAAAATTAGAAATGAAAAGGGAGATATAACAACAGAAACTGAAGACATTCAAAAAATCATCAGATCTTACTAACCAAGCCTATACTCAACACAGGTGGAGAATCTGGAGGAAATGGACAATTACCTAGAGAGATACCAAACACCAAAATTAAATCTAGATCAAATAGATCTTCTAAACAGGCCCTTAATCCCTAAAGAAATAAAAGAGGTCGTAGAAATTTCCCAACCAAAAAAAAGCAGGGGACCAGGTGGCTTCAGTGCAGAATTCTATCAGACCTTCAAAGAAGATCAAACACCAATACTCTTCAAACTTTTCCACAAAATAGAAACAGAAGGAACTCTACCCAACTAGTTCTAAGAAGCCACAATTACACTGATACCAAAACCACACAAAGATCCAACAAAGAAAGAGAATTTCAGGCCAATTTTTCTTATGAATATCGATGCAAAAATACTCAATAAAATTCTTGCCCACCAAATCCAAGAACACGTCAAAACAATCATCAACCATGATTAAGTGGGCTTCATCTCAGGAATGCAGGCATCCCTGGATCAATATAAGGAAATCCATCAATGCAATCCACTACATAAACAAACTCAAAGAAAAAAAAACATATGATCATTTCATTAGATGATGAAAAATCATTTGACAAAATTCAGCATCCTTTCATGCTAATAGTCTTGGAAAGAACAGGAATTCATGGCCCATGCCTAAACATAGTTAAAGCAATATACAGTAAACCAGTAGCCAATATCAAACTAAATGGAGAGAATTTTGAAGCAATCCCACTGAAATCAGGGACTAGACAAGGCTGACCTCATAAAATTGTCCACATGAAGCTCAAGATTTAGGAAGATCAAAGTTTGTGTGCTTCAGTTTTTCTGAGAAAGGGAGCAAAATACAGTAGCAATTATGGAGACAAAGTGAGAGGCAAAAGACTGAAGTAAAGGCCATCCTGAGATTCTCCTACCTGGAGATTCATGGTATTAAACAGTCACCAAAACCAGACAGTATTACAGATGCCCAGAAGTTACTTGCTTAAAGGAGCCTGTTATGGATGTCTCCTGAGGGGCTCTGCCAGAGCCTTATAGATATAGAGGCAGATGCTAGCAGTCAACCATTGGACTGAGCACAGGGTCCCCAATGGAGGAGTTGGAAGAAGGACTGGAGGAGTTGAAGGGTTTGCAGTCTCATAGGAAGAATGACAATGTTGGCTAGCTGGACTTCCTTGGGCTTCTAGGGACTAAACCATCAACCAATGGTACACATGGTTCCAGCTGCATTTGTGGCAGAGGAATGCCTTGTTGAGCATCTGTGGGAGGAGAGGTCCTTGGTCTTATGAAGGCTCGATTGATGCCCTAGCTTGGGGAAATCGGGGCAGGGAGTAGGTGGGAGTGGTTTGGGTTGAGGGGTATCTTCATGGAGGCAGGGGCAGGGAGGATGGTTTGGGAGTTTTCTAGGAAGGGGAAAACCAAGAGAGGGTATAACATTTGAAATGTAAATGAAAAATGAAAATAAATAAATGGAATAAAAGGACAACTGCCCCCCCAAAAAAACCAAAACAACAACAACAACAACAAAAAGAATCAGGTAATGAACTGATCACCTTAGAGACAAACTAGATTACCTTGGAGTAATTCTAACCAAACAAGCCAAAGACTTGTAAAATAAAAGCTATAAGAAGTAGAAAGAGACACCAGAAGATAGAAAAACCTCTGAGGCTTTGCTCATTACACCAAAAACCAACTCAGATTCAATGAAATCGCTATTAAAATTTCAAAACAACTCCTCATAGAAATATTAAAAATCCTTCAACTTCATACAGCAACACAAAATTTCAGGTTGGTTAAATTAATCTTGAAAAATACAAGAATATAGTATCACCATCTCAAATTTCAAGTTATAGTATAGTATTATATTTGTCAATATTATTAGCTCAATATGCAGAAAATTTTTAAAAGGCAGAAGATGTAGAATGGAAGCCTTTTTATTTTTGATATTTTCTTCCAATACAAGCTAATGAATTGAAAATTTTATCTTCAATACGATGATAATGAGAGAAGCCATGTAAAATGTTCTTGTCATTAAGCTAGAACCTAAGAAATCTGACTTGATATTGTATAAAACTACCTGTGGAAATATAATATAATATAATATAATATTATATATATATATATATATATATATATATATAGTTTTGACTAGATACCAAATCTGAAAACAGTTGTACCTGGACTTTCTAGCCTCTACAACCATAATCACAAATTTCTGTGATTAAAAACATTCAAAAGGCATGTATTCCATGATGCTTTGCTATGACAAATGTAATAGACTAAGCTAATATTTCTCTAATCTAGCTAACTTAAATAAGAAATTTACCAGTGTAGCAGTGTCTTAGGGTTTTCTTTGAGGAGAAAAGTAACCCTGATGAAGGCAAATTTTATTAGGCACAAAATTTCATTGGGACTAGCTTACATGTTCAGAGGTTCAGTCCATTATCATCAAGGCAGAAAACACAGCAGCATCTTGGCAGTCATGGCACTGGAGGATATGAGAGATCTACATTTACTTTGGAAGTCTTGGAAAAAAATTGACTTCCAGGCAGCTAGGAGAAAGGTATCTAAACTCACCCTGCAGTGACATACCCAGAGACTGTCCTACCTGGCAACTCATTGTATAAACAGTCACCAAACCTGGACACTATTATGAACGACAAGAAGTGCATATCGAAGGAAGCCTGTTATGGTTGTCTCCGGAGGGGCCCTGATAGAGCTTTCTAGATACCATACCTCCTAATAGTGCTGCTCCTTGGGCCAACCTTCACAAAGAGCCTATAAAATTATTTCACTAGTCATATATTCGATTTAGACTGTTTATAATTGTTACTATAGTAGTATCTTTCAGATGATGAAGTACATAGATGTCATACTTGTCATTATGTAATTCCTATCTTCCCTACTGGAAATGGAGGGATAAAGATGTTTATCATCAACTTGCTCCAATCAATGTAACAATTTCATATATTCTAAATTTAATTTCATAAGTTTCATTTTTTTGGTGTTTTTTGTTTTGTTTTGTTTTGTCTTTTTGTTTGTTTTAGGTTTTGTTTTTGTTTTTGGAGACAGAGTTTCTCTGTGTAGCCATGGCTGTCCTGTAACTCACTCTGAACACCTGGCTGGCTTCAAACTCAGAAAACTGCCTGACCCTGCCTCCCAAGTGCTGGGATTAAAGGCATATGCCACCACTGCCTGGCCATTTCATAACTTTCATCTACATCAAGATGTAGCTAAAAGTCTTATCCATCATTCAATTTATCTTTTTGTTAGTGAAATTTATTAATTTTTCTCAGGCAAATTGCTTTAAAACAACTTTCATTATCACTTATTATATGTGAAAGTGAAAAACAAAATTTAAATGTCAGTGGTTAATTGCTCTTTGAAATGTCACCCTGAGAATGACGAACATATTGAAGTTTGATTCTCAGAAATATTTATTAAAAATCAGTGTTACCTTATTTGTGGATCAAATAGACATTATCTGAGTTTCGTGAGTATAATGTACATTGTATCCTAGCTTCAATTTCAAATATATCCCATTAAGAAATAGAAATAGGAATGTGAACGGAATGCAAAATTTTGCTTTCCACCTTTCCTTGGGAATTTGAAGAAATGTCTCCCACTTGCTTTATGTGTTTCATTTTTAAATTAATCTTTTAATTTAGTTTTTTATCAAAAACAGACTCTTCTCTAATACAATGCCCTTCACCAGTTTCCTCTTTCTCCATTCTTCCTGGCTCTCCAGCATCTCTTCATCTTCCCAGATCCATATCCACTCTTTTTCCTCTTCATAAAAAAGAGCCTTCAAAGAAATGGCAGTCAGGCAGGACAAAACAAGACACAAAAAGGCTAGGTGAAAACCCTCTTGTAAAGGCTGGAAAAGACAACCAAATAGCAATCCAGGAGTCATAATTGCAGGCAAAGGGTTAGAGATACACAGGCTCCCATAGTTAAAAAGTCCCACAGATACCCCAAGATAACAGCTATAACATGCACATAAAGGGCTTGAAGCAACTTGGTGCAGGCCTTGTACTTGGCCCTGCAGAATCTTTGAGCCCATATGAGCCACCAGTTTCCTCAACAAGATGTCTTCTATGTGCACGTGCATGTTTGTGTGTGTTTGTGCTTCTCTTGGGAGGAGATTAAAGAGCAGAGAGCAGATATGAGGGAGCATGGACATAAGTGTGACTGGATTGCATGATGTGAAAATCCCAAAGAATCAATAAACAGTTAAAAAATAAATCAACACTTTAAAAGCCTGGTGTGCTTTAAAATCCAAAGACTCTTAACTATGATCTGCTCAAAAAACGCAAACTCAACTTATATACTTTCTTATTGTGAAAGGGCTTAATAATCTGTGAGAATGAAGCCTTTGCTCTACTATAATAATGGGATGAAGTATCAGGCATGCTTAAGAGATCCACATCACTGACATGAAATTGTCTGGAAAGTAGTTCCCCAGAGTCAGCACACAGACTATTTTTTCAGAGGAGATTAGCATTGGATCTCAAGTCTACAGCCAAATACTGCTATGCAGAGTACAAAAAGCTTGTCCTGTAGGCTCAGTCTGGTTTCAAACCAACTCTGATGTCTTTGGTGGTTATTCCACAGTTCTGCAATCTCTAGTTTGCTGGTGGATCCACCAAAACTGAAGCTTTACCTCCACCAGTGGCCTTCTGGCCTTGCTTTAAAAGATCCAAATCTGGCACAGATATCACTACTCAGCTTGTTTCCATGTCCTCTTCGGTCTTCACCTTTCACGTAACCATTACATAGCTGCAGCAATCTACCAGGCTAGATATTGGTGTGAATTCTACATGTCTGAGCTAAGTAGAAGTAAACAATCACTGTACCCTCTCAGTCCTCAGAGATTTCAGGTTAGTACCTGCTAGAGTCTCTTTTATCCTATGTATGAAATGTGGATATTCAGCAATAGATTCTTAAATTCAAGTTCTTGGGTATAAATGAGGTCAATGGCAATACAAAGTATTGTTTGTGGACTCTTTCTGTCCTACCAGACTACCAGCATCAAGAGAGTCTTCTTTTCTTTTTTTTTTTCTAAGATTTATTTTCTTATTATATGTAAGTACACTGTAGCTGTCTTCAGACGCACCAGAAGAGGGCATCCGATCTCATTATAGATGGTTGTGAGGACCAGGTGGTTGCTGGGATTTGAACTCAGGACCTTTAGAAGAGCAGTCTTGCTCTTAACCACTGAGCACTCTCTCCAACACTGAAGAGAGTTTTCTTATGGAACTAGAAACTTTTTTAGGTGGTCTATTGGTCTTGAGTGTGGAGATATCATCATAAATATCACTTTATGTGTACATCAAAAATCTATCATCTATCACTTATCTATCTATCTATCTATCTATCTATCTATCTATCTATCTATCTATGTACCTACCTATCATCTACCTATTTATCTATCTAGATAAATAGATATAGATAATAGATAAATAGGTAGATATACATATCACGTATCTATATTTTAAGTACACATGTAATGCTGGTGGATTATGTGTTATTCAGGCTTAGAATTGTCTCCTACTTTTCTTCTCTCTCTTTATCACCCTCCCTCTACTTAGTTCTTGCTTAATTGTACAATAGTTTACACAATTTTCTCTCTAAAGAATATCTTTATTGATATTCTTTCTCTAAAACTTCTCCTCTTCAATTTTCCTATGTTTCTTCTTTATTTTTCTGGCTTCTGCAATTACATTAGGCTATACGATAATAAATAAAGATTCAGGTCGATTATTCATAAATAAGTGAGAGAGCATATCACTTGACTTCTGTTAAGGGTTTGGGGTACTATACACAGTATGGTAATTCTCAGCTCCATATGTCTATATGAAAACTTATTTTTTATTTTACTTTATAGATGAATATGATAACAGTATGAATATATACCTATCTTTCATTATTTGAGTGTTATTTATATGCCTGTGGAGGAGTATACTACCATTTTTGTATATGCTAAGGAGTTTTCAGCAGCTATAAATTTAATGGAATCTTACTCAAAGTGTCTATTACTTTCTTCTAAAAAATACAATAATTTCTTCTAAAATTCATGTGGAAGCATAATTGACTGAGCATAGTCAAGGCAATCATGAACAAAATGAACAATGCTAGAGTATTTAATATACTAATTACTGAGCTATATTATAGAGCACCATTAATAAAACCATGATAGCACTGGTACAAAAATAAACAAACAAATTATATAGATGAGTAGTCAAAATTTCTTTAAGGTGAATACTCATAATAGACAAATATAACAAAAAATATGCACAGTGGGAAAAACAGCATCGTCAACAAATTAGCACATGCAGAAGAATTTCGAGCTGTACATAACATGTTGCGTGAAAAATCTCCTTTCTGTAGATCAAAGACCTAAAATACTGAAACTTGTAATGCGAAAAGAACTAAAAGAAAATATATACAGTTATATTTAAAGTACAAGTAAAAAGACTGTCCAAGTAGGGCTTCATTTGCTCAGAATTTCAAGCCAGCAATTAACATCTAAGTTCTAATAAAACCAAAAACTGTCCAACAAAACAATCATCCATCAAGTAAAGAAGAAGACCAGAGAGAGGGAACTTTGCCAGAAATACATCAGATGCTAGATTAAATTTGGGGATATATGCAGAACTCAAATTCCAAAAGCAAGGAAACAAAGTACCCAACTAATAGGTAGGCCTTGTAGTAGAGAAATTTCATATAGAAGTTAATTAGAGCAAATTATTTTTCAAAGAAGACATGCAAATTATGAAAAAAAAAAATCTTAGAAATTCCAGAAAATGGTCCAAATCAGAAACTGAAAGAGAGAAATGACTATCAATCCAACCCTTAAGCAAGGAGTTTTCTCAATTGGTAACTTCTAGGATAGAACAAGTCAGTATTCTCTAAGACTGCAGTCCTTGGTATGTTGACATAGTCCAGTGTAAGACTATACATCCAAGAAGATTTGGGCAACACAAATTGCACTTGATGGGCTTCAAAAACAGAAACAAAGTTGCATGAGCAGGGAAAATAGTGAAACTAAGAGAATTTGGAGCAGCAGAGTTGAAGAATAGGCCAACCAAATTTCATGCAAGTTCCGTGTGTGTGTGTGTGTGTGTGTGTGTGTGTGTGTGTGCTGTGTTCTACATTTAATAGTCCCTATATTCTTATTCTCCTGCTGAAGGCCTTGGCAGAAGCTTAGTTGGTGCGAGCATAATAGAGGACAATGGAGATAGAAAACACACTTTTTCCACACTGCAGAATCAGTGCTAAAACAAAGAGCATGCAAGAATGTAATGACAAAGTGGAAAAGTATGGATAAATATAAAGAGAAGGACAAAAAAAAAGATCACTTTGACTAAAAACATATTGTAAACATGTAGGAATTTTTAGTAACTTTTTAAATTCATAAAAATCCACTAGAAAGACTTATGATTCATAAATATACACTAATCTAATGTAAATTATGTCACTGTGTGTTCAACCAAACTCAAGTCCTAGGAACTGAAGTGGAGCACCAATAACTTGGGTTTCTCTATGGAACAATTCTGGTAGCATCCTTTCAGTAGCCAGATGTCACTGTCAGTGAGAAAACACCTGCATCTGAAATCACCTTAGGGCCAGGTATAAAACAGAGATGCCCTCATCCTTAATGCTTAATTAAGGTCCTTTCTTTTTCTTATTTAAAAGGCAAATGTATACCAATATGAACATGAAAATGAGCTACAGAGTAACTCCACCCATCATATATGTAATCTATATGCCTTCAGCAAAACAGAACATTTTTGTGATTAAAAACCAAGCCCTGATTGAGGGCCAGTTCACTTTCCTCCTAGTCAACAAATATTCTTGAAACCTTTCTCATGTTAATCTTGGTACTCTATGAAATATGAGAGCAGTTTTATCAGCACTGTTTGTATCCATATGAAATTATACTTTGTCATATATCATGTGCTACTGATTCACATTCCTCATCCCTCAGACTTTAATGAAATTTCTAAAGGATCTAGCTTATTATTATCTATTATGATTCCCCCAAACACTAGAAACTGTGTATCTATACTAGTAATGATAAGTATTACAATGATTGATTGACATCTTGAATTAAATGAAAGTTTATATGCATATGTGATAAAATATATGATACATTATGTAATTGGTGCATCTTCAGATACATAATCATATGTCTAGCATTTCTTAATTATCATAGGAGCTATGCTTTTTATGCTGATTTATTTTTCTCTGTGCTTAAAGTCATTTACTAGTAGCAAATTAGGTGCTTAGCAAGCCAGAGAACGTCTATTATGGCTAATGAGCTGCCTCATTGAATCAGGGAGGGGTGTGTGTATCCAGGTTGCCTATGATTGAAGCTATATAACTGCATCTCTTATGAATCTTAGGATCTAAACTACTTACTTAGACTTGTATGTAAAAAGCCCATCTAGTTTAATTAAAGCCAAACTCAATGCACCTCTTTCCTATAACCTTAAGCTCTCTTGGCCATTCTGGTCATCCTGGTCATCCTGCCTCTACTGCTTCCTGAGATGGGATGTTCACATCATAATATCACAAACAGCATCTGAAGTTTGCTCAAAGCTACACATTGACAGGATATTTCCTGAAAACCTAATTCTTCACTGGATAATCAATTAGCTTATTAGAAGACTAGGTGATATATGTTAACAATTGAATCTGGATATATTTCATTCTTAATGGGGCTGCCTTTTTGACCAAAAATGATCAATCTTTAATTCATACAAACACCTTTCTTACTACAGAGTATCGTAAGATATTTGTCTCAGCAATTTAGAATGACTCACTGAAGCACCATATTTTCGAAAGAACTCGGAAACAAAGCTTCTGAGGACTGTGATTTTCAAATGACACATCCTTTCATAATATACATAATAGTTTATGTATGCAACACTGCCATGCCAGCCCTGTGTTTCTGCAATGATTCACGGGATGTGAAAAAATAAAAACTAAGGTTCTTAGGAAACCATTAAGTGGTTTTCTATTCCTTGATGAATATGAAAAGACATAAAATGACTGTCCAGTGTTATTTACAGCCAATGATATTAATGGCTGAATGGGAAAAGAAGGTAAATCTGGAAGCAGCTGTTCTATTTTCCTTAAAATTTATTTCATTAAAGGTTTAAAATGAACCAAAGTTTTATGGCCATCATGAAACAAATACTTTGAGCAAAGATAAGAAAATATATTCAGAAACTGTAAATAATCATTTAATATTAATTAAGCTCATTTTGTAATGAAACATTGAGAAATGTATGTCGTATTAACTTAGATTCTCACTGTTTAGTATTAATTGTAGCCATATATTAATATGGAGCAATGCTGTAATCAGGTTATTGAAGTTGTTGTCATTCTAACATGAAACATAACTAAAACAGGAATCATTTTACAACTCCCACAAAGGAAATATAATTTGGCTACCCACAGGAAGTTTTGAAATTGCTCCTAGGCATGGCTCTGCCTTTCTCCTTCTTTCTTTGGCCTTTGTCACATTTTGTCTCATTTTTCAAGTCCTTATATTGTAATCGTGTTTCATTGTACTGCGGTTTCTGCTAAATTCTACCTTCCACTTTGGCTTTTTTGAACAAGATCACAGATTGGTGTTGAGCTTATAGACATAAATATGAATATATTTATTATTATTATTTAAGTTATATTATTGACCCATGATAACAGTAAGCATAATATTATTTAAATTTATCTAACCAGTACATATGTTAAATATGCATAACTCAATACAGTACCATGAAATATGACAAATGATTAACTATTCCAAGAATTTTGTAAAAAACTAGAATTACAAATACCAATGGGATCTCTACCTTACTAAAATAGTAAATCAACTATAAATAAATAAATAAATAAATAAATAAATATATTTTAATAGATTTATTTACTTATTATATAAGTGCCATTATTAAACAAATAAAGTAATTTTAGAGATTAAATTGATACATTTGGTTTAACAAAGTAAAAAAGACATGGATTCTTTATATAAGTATGAAATACATGCCAATTCTCATATTTGTCATTAAGAAATAAAATATAATCCCATATATAACTTACAATTTCATTTTTGCTGATTTTTAGAATCAATTGTAGTAGCTTTGAGTGAAACACAGGGCAATCTATATGCCTGCTGAGGCTCATTTCTTAGGCTTCAAGAAGTACCAAGTTCAATCAACAATGACTGTCAGATTAGAGTCAGATAACATTTAGCGTGCATGATCGTTGGTCTTTCCTTTATCCTCTCTGCAATGAGGATTAATTGGGTTCATGACCCAAATAGAGGGAAAATGCTGATAGTTGTGCCCAACGGACATGTAACTTTCAGATGTTATCTTCCTGTGGCAACAGTGCTGCACTATACATATTAAAAGGAAACTAATAACTGAAGGATGGTCTAAAATGCCTAATTAGAACACCAAATGGTGTCTTCTGTTGAATTGGCTTACTTATTTTCCTGTCATGTCCTATTGATACTGCAATTACATTTGCATGCATATAATGGACAACACAAATTTATTTCAAATTGAAGTTTTGAAAAATGAAGCAGTCACCAGCATACCAAATTTAATTTTATGCTTTAATGTATTTTAATGTATTTTATTTACTTCTGAAGCAAGCAAACATATGCTTTCAATATGAGAAGAAAAAATTGTTCTGCAACACGCAGAATTGTGCCAAAATAATCCTTAGTTGTCTGTGTTTACAAAAAAAATTACTATAAAAATTACAAATGTATTAAGGGTAAACAGAAAGTGCTAAAATAATAGCAGTAAAACTGGAAGTTCACAAAGCAAATTTTAGAGTTCTAAGATTTGTGTGTGTGTGTGTGTGAAAATAAAAGAGAAAATAAAATGGATAAAAGCCACTCAGTGACTCACCTCACAATAAAGTCAACTAAACAGTCTCCTGTTTCTAAATCTTTGTTTTAGAAAACCAGAAAACAGAAATTGATGTTTTCAGAAAGTGATTCCTCTTAAAAACATGACATTCAAAAACCTTGGATGGAAAACCAATAAGCCAGTATAGTTTTATTATATTTCTTTTTATTAAAAAATGTATGTCCTTTCTCATCCTAAAAAGACTATCATATGTATAGCTAATTGTCATTTTGAAGAGAAAACAATATAGGTTCCTGTAGAGATAGAGGGATGAAATATACACGAGAAACTTAAAGTTAGAGAAGTGATATTGGAAAGATGTGATATATTTAGTATTATAAAATTCTCCACTTGAGACTGACAGGAAATTGAAACAAAGTGTATAGAAAAAGTACTGTCCTTAAAGATCCATTTATAAATGTCACTGTATCAAGGAAACCTATTTCTAAAGACAGATTTTCAATTCATTTTGGTGTTTGGTGTCAGTGACAAGTGACACAGGTCAATCCTTAGTCAATGACAAAAGGCAAACTAATGGCAAATATTTATAAATATACTAAACTACTCATGGAAGGTCATGTAAACACTAAGTGCTTTTTAACTCAACCCTGAGTGGTATAATTGCTTATTTCTCATCCTGACCTTAGTCAGAAACTCATCTTTAATAGCAGCCACAGGACCTACACGGTATCCTTTCCTGGGAGCAATTATGGGAGCCCTTTTGTTCATCTCATAGTAAGAACTTCATTGTATAGACTGCTTATGGGAAATTGAATACAAGCAATTTGCTTTTAAATGTTGTCCTTTCATAGCATAAACTTCCACATCATTGATACATATTTCATAAGGCAGTCTATGACATACATATGAGCATTTAAATGACACCATTTTTTTTCTCTGGAATAATAAGTGTCCCTACTAAAATATCTCAAGGATGTGTTAACATACAGTTCTTGTAGATGACAGATAAGAGTGGAATATTTTGATTGTAATAATTTCTAGTAAGAATGGTAATGTTTCAAACCAATTATATAATAAAATGATACAAGGTATAAAATATCAGCTTGAAGAAAGGTTATAGCTTGTATTGGGGTGGTGGAAATGATTTTTACTGATTTTTATTCATAGTCAAAGCTACATACACTATTAAGATATATGAATTTTTTTCTTAATAATGTACTATAACAGGTTTCTTAAGAGCTTTGAGTAATACAACTGTTGGACACAAATACATACTGCACGGAGTTACTTATATGATCTACATCCAGAAGTAGATAGGCACCAAAATAAGGACTTCATGTTTTTGTGGTTATTAGGTGTGTGTGTGTAGATGTGTGTGTGTGTGTGTGTGTGTGTAGAAGGGCATAGGGTTTTTGTTTTATTTTGATTTCATATTTTATTATCTTGTGTTATTTCAATTTTTTAAATTTTTATTTTGTTTTGGTTTGGAGAGGGATGGGGAGAAAGCAAAGGAAAGGGTTTGAACATAAGGTCAGGAGCTATGGGAGCTTGGGAAAGAGAAATATGGTCAAAGCATATTGTATGGAAATGGTTTTTAAAAGAGTTAATGGCTGATCCTTCACTACAAAATGCACACACATGTGACACTATATCAATACAAAGACTTTGATACTACTCTTCATGAAGACAACTTTTTTATAATAATTATTTTTCCCATTACACTTGAGAAAGGAAAGGAATAAAGTATCAAAAAATGAGATTCAATTTATTGAATGAAATCTTTGTTTACTTGAATGTAGAAATTTGACCTGTATTTGGAAAATAGTGTTATTTCAATTTCATGTAAGATTTATCTGTGATCATCAGCAGTACTTTGATGTTACAAATAAGGTGTAAATATTTCATTAGAATGCAAGATCTATAAAGTCTGAACTTCTGATGAGGTTAATTTAGTTAAGCTTCCATTAGCTGCCCTTCAGTGGAAGTCACACTCTTGATTCTACATTTCATAATTTTCTCTCCAAATGAATAAAAATTAGAAACAAAGTTTTACTTATTTCAGAAGTATGTAGTGACAGTGATTAACATATTTATAAATGACTTTTTAAAACAGATTAGTAAACAAGTGTTTATTGAGTTCTTGTGTCTTGTATGAAGAACTTTTGACTATCACGCTTTCTTGCTCTTAGCTGAAATTTTTGTAATCTAAAAATGTCTGTGATCATAGTCAGGATTTCATTATTGATAGACATCTAATTGACAGAAAATTTGTATTATTCACACTTTAAATTAATTCTCATAAATTTCATAGAGATGTGTGCTATTTTTCACACAGATTTATTGTGAGAAATTTTACATAAGGATATCTATTTTGTTTTATTACTAAACAATGTTTATTAGGTGTGGAAAGTGGTTAGATACAAGGATGACTTCAACTTGCAGTGTTTGCATTCACTTCATGAAAGATTTATAAAGAAAATATAACTATTTAACAAAATACACCTTATCCATAGATCATTCTTTGAGAATGTGTGAAATGCAGCTTTATTACTTTTACTATACAAACGAAGACCACTATAAGGCATTGCTACATGCAAATAACTGGTTTGAAATATTCCAGGTACTATTTAATATGGCTTGCATATTGTCATTTAAAATGCAAGGTCTGTTTGTCCTTGTTGACAAGAACTGGCAATTAAAGTCAATTAAGAAGAAATAGAATTAAAGAATTGATCGGACTCTCTATGAATCATGAGTCACATTTCTTAAGGCCTGTCTTGGTTTTATTTTTTTCCCTTTTACTCTTCCTGAAGTCATAAGCGTTCTTACTGTTTTTCTCATTTATAAGAACGAAATGACAGAATCTATGGTCCCTACATCCCTAGCCTTCATTATTAATTTAATGAGTTAAGCTCTAAATTGATCATTTCTTTTCCTTGCCTAAGCATTTGTGCCCAAAACCACAAGGATCACAACTCTTGTGTGTCACTGCTGGAGTATCTGTCTCTCTGGAAGCATAACTTGTAAATGAGCCTATGTGCTAAGCCCACCATGTGCAAAAATAGCAGCTCTTTGTTGTGGAAAGTGAGATCTGGAGGAATTTTAAGACAATAAGCTTTATCCTTTCAAGAATATTTAACCCAAATTCACAATTTTTTAAACAAATAAGTTGGTAATTGTCAGTTTTGAAATTTACTGTGTTTTGAATGAAAGTAACATAGGTAAGTGCCAATGAACCACTAAAGTAAAGAAGTTAATAAATACACATTTGTTTTACTCAATCATCCCCAGATACAAATCACCGTCTACACTATCCTTTTGATTCTTTTTTTTCAATGAATTCTCATGCTTTTATTTTAAAACTTGCAGCTATTTGAAATATTTGCTTAATTTTGAAAATTTTCCTTTTTTTATTCGATATATTTTTTATTTACATTTCAAATGATTTCCCCTTTCCTAGCCCCCCCCACTCCCTGAAAGTCCCGTAAGCCCCCTTCTCTCCCCCTGTTTTCCCACCTACCCCTTCCCACTTCCCTGTTCTGATTTTGCTCTATACTGCTTTACTGAGTCTTTCCAGAACAAGGGGCCACTCTTCCTTTCTTCTTGTACCTGATTTGATGTGTAGATTATGTTTTGGGTATTCCAGGTTTCTAGGTTAATATCCACTTATTAGTGAGTGCATACCATGATTCACCTTTTGAGTCTGGGTTACTAGGACTATACAACTTCATTTATCCCCTGTAGTAGGCACTATCCATATAGAAATTAGAGTCATATACTTTTATTTAAATTATTTCTTCTATTTCCATTTTATTTGAATACTTACCCATTATTAGACAGATATTGTCTATCTTATTGTCAATTAATTTCATGATTTAAAATGAAGCATATTTGTTTTGGTATGTTTGGAGTATTTAAACAAAATACACACCCTACGACTTTAAAATATAAGGATTCTGAGACTAAGAATCTCAAAGCGTACTTGTTCTCACTATATGGCTTACTTACCTTGAACCACATGTTTATTGATGTTCTTCATTTGATTTGAAGTTTTAATTCTAAAATGCATTAGATATATTTTGAAAATAATTGGTCTCCTTTATAATTTCTTACTTTTGAGAATTTCATACATGTATTTCATATAGAATTTCATACAGTATTTATATAACTTCCAACTCTTGATTTCCCCATCATTAGTTCCTGCTTATATCATTCCTTTACAATTCTATTTTAATTATTGTTTAATACACATGCATTTAAATGTCTACACTCCTCTAACAACAATCAAGAGACATTCATCTACTAGAGACCACAAGAGTCCTAACCAAATTCCCTGTCTGCTGGTCCTTCTGGGTTAACCCAGCACTTGCCTCCTCTGTAATCAACTTCCTGGCCCACAAATCTGCCTGCATCCTTAGAGGCCTACTGCCACCCAACACAACCAGGAAAAATCTGGAAGCACCAAGCTCCTGCCCACAGTGTCCTTATGAAAGCCAATAGTCATAAGTTCTGCTCTGCCCCATCTTTAAGTCCACACCTTTACCTACAATTACAAAGGCCTGCAACCACTCACAACCACCAGTTCTGCCTACATCACTGAAGGCTTGTTGCCACCCCACCATGGACAACAGACTCTATCTGCAATGTCAAAGGCCTGCTGATATCAGGAACTACCAGTTCAACCTACAGCCCCAGAGGCCTGCTCCCGTCAGGGAATACCTGACCTTCCAACACTATGGACAGCCAGATAAATAAAGGCCAACTTAAGAACACAATTTAAAAAACAAAACAAAACAAAACAGGGAAATATGGCACCACAGGAACCGAACTTCTTACTAAAGCAAGCCCTGAATATTCTAACACATTGGAATAAAAAAAAAATACCTTCAGCCTAATGTTAGGTTTTTGAAGAGGAAACAAATAAATCCCTTAAAGAAATACTGAAAAATACACTCAATCATATAGAGGTCTTTAAAGAGGAAATGAATAAATATAAAAAGCTACAGAAAAACATAGTCGGTGCTCTGGTGAGTCCGGCCCTGCAGAGTGGGGGATCCAGCCCTGAGGCCTCTGGCAGGAACCCTCAGGCCTCAGATTCTGGATCTGGAACAGCCTGGGCCATAGCACCCCATCTCCAGGAAGTGCAAGAGGCCAGCAGTACACTCTGAGGCCGGCTGGGAGCAAGCAGCATGCTCTGGTGAGTCCAGTCCTGCAGAGTAGAGGATCCAGCCCAGAGGCCTCTGGAGGGAGCCTTCAGGCCTCAACTTCTGGATCTGGAATAGTCTGGGCCACAGCACCCAGTCTCCAGGCAGTGCAGGAGGTCAGCTGTGCACCAGGAGACCAACTGCGAAGGAAGAGGAAGCTTGCACTGGTGAGTCCAGCATTGACAACAAGACCAACTAACACCAGTGAGAATTAGCTGGCAAAAGGCAAGCATAGGAACATTACTGACAGAAATCAAGGCAATATGGCAGCATCAGAACCCAATTCTCAATTAGCATCATGTGCTGGATACCCCAAAACTCCAGAAAAACAAGATGTGGATTTAAAATCACTGGTCATGATGCTGTTACAGGAATATATGAAGGACATAAATAAATCTCTTAAATAAATTCAGGAGAAAATGGATCGAAAGTTGGAAGCCTTTACAAAAATCATTGAAAGAAAATTCAGGAGAATTTAGAAGCCAAAAATCACTTAAAGAAATACAGGAGAACTTTGGTCAACAGGCTGAGTTCATGAAAGAGGAAACACAAAAATCTCTTAAAGAATTACAGGAAAACACAAACAGGCAAGTGAAGGAGGTAAGCAAAACCATCCAGGATCTAAAATCAGAAGTAGACACAACTAAGAAATCTCAAAGGGATAGAAAACTTTGAGAAGAAATCAGGGCCATAGATGCAAATATCAACAACAGAATACAAGAGGTAAAAGAAAGAATCTCAGATGCTGAAGATAACATAGAAACCATGGAAACAACGGTCAAAAAAATGGAAAATGCAAAAAGCTTGTAACATAAAACATCCAGGAAATCCAGGACACAATGAGAAGACAAAACCTAAGAATTATTGGCATAGATGAAAGTGAAGATTTACAACTTAAAGGGTCAGCAAATATCTTGAATAAAATTATGGAAGAAAACTTCCCTAACCTAAAGAGAGAGAGGCCCATGAACATACAAGAA
This sequence comes from Apodemus sylvaticus, assembly GCF_947179515.1. NCBI lineage: Eukaryota > Metazoa > Chordata > Mammalia > Rodentia > Muridae > Apodemus > Apodemus sylvaticus. Next base: position 48,807,471 of record NC_067489.1, read on the forward strand.
GCCCATAGAACTCCAAACAGACTGGACCAGAACAGAAATACCTCCTGTCACATAATAATCAAAACACCAAATTTATTAAACAATGAAAGAATTTTAAAGGCAGTAAGAGAACAAGGCCAAGTAACATATAAAGGAAGACCTATCAGAATTACACCAGACTTCTCACCAGAGACCATGAAAGCAAGAAGATCCTGGGCAGATCTCATGCAGAGTATAAGAGAATACAAATGCCAACCAAAACTACTATACCCAGCAAAACTCTCAACACCACAGATGGAGAAACTAAGATATTCCATGACAAAACCAAGTTCACCCAATATCTATCCACAAACCCAGCCCTACAAAGGATAATAGGAGGAAAACACCAATACAAGGAGGGAAACTTCACCCTGGAAAAAGCAAGATAGTAACCTTCTTTCATCAAACCCAAAAGAACATAACCAATCAAATTTAAAAAATAACATCAAAAATGATAAGAAGTAATAATCACTATTCTTTAATGTCTCTTAACATGAATGGGCTCAATGCTCCAATAAAAAAATTAACTAACAGACTGGATACGTAAACAGGACCCTACATTCTGCTGCATACAGGAAACACACCTCAGTGTCAAAGACAAACACTACCTTAGAGTAAAAGGCTGGAAGACAATTTTACAAGCAAATGGTCTCAGGAAACAAGCTGGAGTTCTAATATCAGTTAAAATTGACTTTCAACCCAAAGTCATCAAAAGAGACTCTGAGGGACACTTCTTGCTGGTCAAAGGAAAAATAGACCAAGAAGAACTCTCAATCATGAACATTTATGCTCCTAATGTAAGGGCACCCTCATTCATACAAGAAACATTACTAAAGCTCAAAGCACACATTGCACCTAACACAATAATTGTTGGTGACTTCAACACTGCACTTTCCTCAATGGACCAATCAGGAAAACAGAAACTGAACAGGGTCACAGTGAAACTAATTGAAGCTTTGGAACAATTAGATTTAACAGATATATAGAGAACATTTTATCCTAAAGCAAAAGGATACACCTTTTTCTCAGCACCTCATGGTACCTTCTCCAAAATCGATCATTTATTTGGTCACAAGACCTCAACAAATATAAGAAGATTGAAATAATCCCATGCCTCCTCTCAGATCACTATGGAGTAAAAGTTGTCTTCAATAGCAACAAAACAACATAAAGCCCACATACACATGGAAACTGAACAATATTCTACACAATGATACCTTGATCAAGGAATAAAGAAGGAAAGAAATCATAGACTTTTTAGAATTTAATGAAAATGAAGACACAACATATTCAAATCTATGGGACACAATGAAAGCAGTGCTAAGAGGAAAACTCATAGCCCTGAGTGCCTCCAAAAAGAAAATGGAGAGAGCATACACTAGCAGCTTAATGACACACCTGAAAGCCCTGGAACAAAAACAAGCTATTTCACCCAGGAGGAGTGGAAGGAAGGAAATCATCTAACTCAGGGCTGAAATCAATCAAGTATAAACAAAGAGAACCATACAAAGAATCAACCAGGAGCTGGTTCTTTGAGAAAATCAACAAGATAGATAAACCCTTAGCCAGACTAAACAAAGGGCAGAGAGACAGTATCCAGATTAGCAAAATTTAAAAGGAAAAGGAAGTTATAACAACAGAAACTGAGGAAATTCAAAAAATCATTAGATCCTACTACAAAAGCCTATACTCAACACAACTGGTGAATCTGGAGGAAATGGACAGTTTCTTAGACAGATATCAGACACCAAAATTAAATCAGGATCATATAGATGATCTAAACAATCCGATAACCCCTAAAGAAATAAAAGGGGTCATAGAAAGGCTCCCAACCAACAAAAGCACGGGATCAGATGGCTTCAGTGCAAAATTCTATCAGACATTCATAGAAGACCTAACACCAATACTCTTCAAACTATTCCACAAAATAGAAACAGAAGGAACACTACCCAACTCGTTCTATGAAGGCACAATTACGCTGATACAAAAACCACACAAAGATCCAACAAGGAAAGAGAACTTCAGGCCAATTTCCCTTATGAATATTGATGCAAAAATACTTAATAAAATTCTTGCCAACCGAATCCAAGAACACATTAAATGATCATCCACCATGATCAAGTAGAATTCATTCCAGGGATGTAGGGATGGTTCAATATAAGGAAATCCATCAATGCAATCCACTACATAAACAAACTCAAAATAAAAAAACCATATGATGATTTCATTAGATGCTGAAAAAGTATTTGACAAAATTCATCATGCTTTCATGATAAAAGTCTTGGAAAGAACAGGAATTCAAGGCCCATAACTAAACATCTTTAAAGCAATATACAGCAAACCGGTAGCCAACATCAAACTAAATGGAGATAAACTTGAAGTAATCCCACTGAAATCAGGGACTAGACAAGGCTGTCCTCTCTCTTCATATCTTTTCAATATAGTACTTGAAGTTCTAGCTAGAGCAATTAGACAACATAAGGAGGTCAAAGGGATACAAATTGGAAAGGAAGAAGTAAAATTATCACTATTTGCAGATGACATGATAGTATACTTAAGTGTCAAAAAAAAAACAAAAAAAAAACCAAAAAAAAAAAAACCAACAAAAAAAAAAAAAAAAAAAAACTCCACCAGAGAACTTCTACAGCTGATAAGCAACTTCCTCAAAGTGGCTGGTTACAAAATCAACTCAAGCAAATCAGTAGCCTTCCTATATTCAAAGGATGAGCTGGCTGAAGAGGACGTTAGAGAAATGACACCCTTCAAAATAGCCACAAACAATATATACTATCTTGGTGTGACTCTAACCAAACAAGTGAAGGATATATACGACAAGAACTTCAGGTCTCTGAAGAAAAAAATTGAAGTACACCTCAGAAAATGGAAAAATATTCCATGCTCATGGATTGGCAGGATTAATATAGTTAAAATGGTCATCTTGCCAAAAGCAATCTACAGATTCAATGCAATCAACATCAAAATCCCAACTCAGTTCTTCACAGAGTCAGAAAAAGCAATTCTCAAATTCATTTGGAATACAAAAAAGCCAGGATAGCTAAAACTATTCTCAACAGTAAAAGAACTTCTGGGGGAAATCAGTATCCCAGACCTCAAGCAATACTACAGAGCAATAGTGTTAAAAACTGCATGGTATTGGCACAGTGACAGGCAAGTGGACCAATGGAATAGAACTGAAGATGCAGAAATGAATCCACACAACTATGGTCACTTGATCTTCGACAAAGAAGCAGAAAACATCCAGTGGAAAAAAGATAGCCTTTTCAACAAATGGTGCTGGTTCAACTGGAGGTCAGCATGCAGAAGAATGCGAGTTGATCCATTCTTATCCCCTTGTACTATATTCAACCCCAAATAGATCAAGGACCTCCACATAAAACCAGACACACTGAAATTAATAGAAAACAAACTGGGGAAAACCCTTGAGGACATGGGCACAGGGGGAAAGTTCCTGAACAGAACACCAATAGCTTATGCTCTAAGATCAAGAATTAACAAATGGGACCTCATAAAATTACAAAGTTTCTGTAAGGCAAAGGACACGGTCAAAAGGACAAATCGGCAACCAACAAATTGGAAAAAGATTTTTACCAACCCTACATCTGATAGAGGGCTAATATCCAATATACCTAAAGAACTCCAGAAGTTAAATCCGGGGAACCAAATAACCCTATTAAAAATGGGGTACAGAGATAAACAAAACATTTGCACCTGAAGAAATTCAGATGGCTGAGAAGCACCTTGATAAATGCTCATCATCATTAGTCATTAGAGAAATGCTAATCAAAACAACCCTGATATTTCACCTTACACCAGTCAGAATAGCTAAGGTTAAAAGCTCAGGAGACAGCAGCTGTTGGTGAGGATGTGGAGAAAGTGGAACACTCCTCCACTGCTGGTGTGGTTGTAAGATAATACAACCACTTTGGAAATCAGTCTGGTGGTTCCTCAGAAAACTAGACATGACACATCCGGAGGACCCTGCTATACCTCTCCTGGGCATATACCCAAAGGATTCCCAGGCATGCAATAAAGACATCTGCTCCATTATGTTCATAGCAGCCTTATTTATAATAGCCAGAAACTGGAAAGAACCCAGATGTCCCTCAATGGAGGTATGGATACAGAAAATGTGGTATATTTACACAATGGAATATTACTCAGCAATTAAAAACAATGAATTCACGAAATTTTTAGGCAAATGGTTGGATCTGGAAAATATCATCCTAAGTGAGGCAACCCAATCACAAAAGAATACATACAGAATGCAATCTCTGATAAGTGGATATTAATTAGCCCAGAAGCTCTGAATACCAAAGGCACAATTAGCATAACAAATGACTCCCATGAAGAAGTAAGGAGAGGGTCTGGATCCTGGAAAGGCTTGATCTAGCATTGGAGGGGAATATTAGGACAGAGAAAAAGGAGAGAGGTGATTGGAGAATGAGTGGAGAGAAGGTTTATGGGACATAGGGGGAGGGGGGAACTGGGAAAGGGGAAATCATTTGGAATGTAAACAAAGAATATGGAAAATAAAAATATATAATAAAAAAACAAAAAAAAAAAACAAACAAAAAGAAAAAGAAAAACGTAGTCATTAAGGTGAAGGAAATGAATGAAACTTTTCAAGACCTGGAAATGGATTCAGAACCAATAAAGAAAATACAAATTGAGAAAATCATGGAAGTAGAGAAACTAGGAAATAGAGTGGGAACACAAGCAAAACAACCAGAATACAAGAAAGGAAGATTCTCAGCCTTAGATTATATGATAGAATTGATAAATCTAAAAAAGTTTCTTTAACACAAAACATCCAAAAAGTTTGACACTATGAGAAAAGGAAACCTACGAATAATAGGAATAGAAGTTAAAGACTCCCAACTCAAAGTCCTAGAAAATAACTTCAATAATAGCCTATAAGCATAAAAGAAGCTTACAGAGCAACAAATATAGTAGAATAAAAATACAATTCTTCCACCAAATAATAATCAATTCACTATATATACAGAACAAAGAAAGAATAGTAAACCCATAAATGAGAAAAGCCAGATAACATGTACAAGTAACATGCAATCCTATAAGGGTTACAACAGACTTCTCAATAGAGAAGGGCTGGGGCAGATGTTCACAATCTCTAAGAGATCACATTGCTCTTCATTAGCAAAGGAAGTTTGGACAGGAAGTCAGACAAGGCAGGAACTTGAAGGCAGGAGCTGATGATGATGATGAGGCCATGGAGGGATGTTACTTACTGGCTTGCTTCCCCTGGCTTGCTCAGCTTGCTGTCTTATAGAACCCAAGACTACCAGGCCAGGGATGGCACCACTCACAATGGGCATTTCCACTCTTGATCACTAAATGAGAAAATGCCTTATAGCTGGTTTTCATGGAGGCATTTCCTCAAAGGAGGCTCCTTTCTCTATCCTAACTACAGCTTTTGACTACTTGACACACACAACCAGCTAGTACAACTGATCTCCTGACAATTTGACACACAAACACATCACTATTAAGGTTCAAACATTACTTTCTTATTAGTCTTCAAGATCTAAATAACTTTAAAAGTCCACAATCTTTACAAATTCTTACATACTAAAATTTCAATCCCTTAAAACTATCCAATCTCTTTTGAAATTCAAAGCCTTTTTACAGTTCAAAGTGTATTAACTGTGGACTCCACTATATTACTCTTACTTTAAGAAGGAAAAATATCAGGGCATGTTCACAATCAAAATCAAAGTCTAACCTTCCAATGTCTGGGAATCACTCATAGTCTTCTGGGCACCTCCCAGGGCAATATTTCTCTAGTTCTGCCATTTTTAGCACGCAGCTTGTCTTCCCGGATCTGGCTGCCATTACTCTACTATGGTGGCTATTTTTGGTGGTCATAGTACCAGCATTTCCAAAACACTGCTGTATTCTGCTTCAATAGAACTTCACTTCTACAAATAGCCTCTCATAGGCTCTTTTCATGATACTAAGCCTCAATTTCTCTGCCGTAATTTATTCAGCCCTAAGCCTTCAACTGCCACTGAGATTGTGCCTTCACAAATGACTTCTGGCTTCTCTCAGTGCCAAGCATCATCTGCTACCCCTTCATGTTTGAAAACCAGCACCACCTGGGTTACTCTTATACATTACCAAGTCTGGCTGCCAACATGAAGTACAACCATGGCTGCCTCTGGAACACACTCTGTGGTCTAAGGAAACAAGTCCTAGAAGATTTCATCTTAGTGATGCTGGTCTTTTCTTAAACACTGCTAATTTCTTAGTTTCAGCTAACCAGCATCAATCATCACTGCAATGCAAAGGTTTGGATTTAGTAGTTCTGAGTATCTTGCTAATCATAGCTGATTCTTGAGTTCCAGGTCACCAAGAGCACGGAGTCTTCATAATCAAATCAGCAATGGCTCCGATAAGTCTTTAATCTTCCCTCTGAAATTTCACAAGCTAGGCCTCCATTCTTTGCACTGTTCTCAACTTTATCTTTCAAGCTCCTACAGAACATCCCACAGAGCTCTTAATATTCCAATGGCTCTTCTAATCAAAGTTCCACAGTCCTGCCACAGTGCTCTCAAATACATGGGCAGTCTGTCAGAGGAATGCCATTTGTCTTAGTCTGGGTTTCTATTCCTGCACAAAACATCATGACCAAGAAGCAAGTTAGGGAGCTTACATTTGCATATTGCTGTTCATCTCCAAAGAGTGAGAACAGAAACTCACACAGGGCAGGAACTTAGAGGCAGGAGATGATCCAGAGGCCATGGAGGAGTGCTGCTTACTGGATTGATTCTGCTGCCTTGCTCAGCTTGTATCTAGAACCCAGGATTACCATCTGTACTGGCTAGTTTTATGTGTCAACTTGACAGAGGCTGGAGTTATCACAGAGAAAGGAGTTTCAGTTGGGGAAGTGCCTCCATGAGATCCAGTTGTGGGGCATTTTCTCAATTTGTTATCAAGTGGGAAGGGACCCTTGTGGGTGGTACCACCTTTCGGCTGGTGCTCTTGGGTTCTATAAGAGAGCAGGCTGAGCAGGCCAGGAAAGCAAGCCAGTAAGAAACATCCCTCCATGGCCTCTGCATCAGCTCCTGCTTCCTGACCTGCTTGAGTTCCAGTCCTGACTTCCTTTAGTGATGAACTGCAACGTGGAAGTGTAAGCTCAATAAACCCTTTCCTCCCCAACTTGCTTCTTGGTCATGATATTTGCGCAGGAATAGAAACTCTGATGAAGACAAATTGATACCAGCGTAGTGGGATATTCCTGTGACAACCTGACCATGTTTTGGGGAGGATTATGGAAGAAATTTGGAACTTTGAGCTAGAAAAGCCATTAGAATATTAAGAGCTTGGTGGAAAGTTCTGTAGGAGCTTGGAAGACAATGTTAAGAACAGTGCAAAAGATGGAGGCCTGGCTTGTGAAATTTCAGAGGGAAGATTAAAGACACTTACAGTGGCCATGTTTTGATTGTGAAGATTCTGTGGTTTTGGTTACCTGGGGCTGAAGAATCAGCTGTGAGCAACAAGATACCAGAACCACTAAAACAAACCTTTGTGTTACTGGGACTATTGATGCTGGTTAGCTGGAGCTAAGAAATTAGCGGTGATTAAGAAAAGACCAGCATCACTGAGATGAAATCTTCTTGGAAGTGTTTTCTGAGAGCACAGAGAATGTGTTCCAGAGATAGCCACAGTTGTATTTTGTGCTGTGGCTAGACTTGGTACTGTGTAAGAGTCACCCAGAAGGTACTGGTTTTGAAGGCATGAAGGGTCATGAAGAGCAGCTGAGGCTCTTGGCACAGTGAGAGGCCATGGAAGGCCATTGGTGAAGGTGCAACCTCAGTTGCAATTGATGGCCCAGGACTTGAAGTTGTCATGCATAGGAGCAGAGGCTTGTCACCCTGATGAGAGCCTATGAGAGGCTATTGGTGAAGCCTAATCACAGTGGAAGATAGCAGCATTTTGGAGATGCCAGTACCATGTGATAACCACCAAGAACAGCAGCATCAGTGGAATACAGGCAGCTGAAGCCTAGAAGACAAGCTGTGTGCTACAAAGGGCAGAGCTGAAGAAGTGACCCAAGCCTTTGGAGGAGCCCAAAAGATCATGAGTTGGATCTCCGACATTGAACCATTTGAGTTCGAGTTTTGTTTTGGTTGTGACTGTGCCCTGATATGTTACCCTCTTGAAGGAAGAAAGTATTTTAGTGGAGCCCACAGTTGAGGGGCTTTGAATTTTTAAAAGACTTTGAATTTTATAGATATTGGACATTTTAAGGTGATTGAACTTTTAATATGTAAAGACTGTGGGACTTTTAAAGTAATTTAGATCTTGGGGATGAATAAGAAAGTAAGGGTTGAGGCTTAATAGTGATGTGTTTGTGTGTCAAGTTGACAAGTGGTCAATTTTACTGGCTAGTTTCATGTGTCAACTTGACAGAGGCTGGAGTTATCACAGAGAAAGGAGGTTTAGTTGGGGAAGTGCCTCCATGAGATCCAGTTCTGGGGCATTTTCTCAGTTTGTGATCAAGTGGGGAGGGACCCTTGTGGGTGGTATCACCTTTGGGCTGGTGCTCTTGGGTTCTATAAGAGAGCAGGCTGAGCAAGCCAGGGGAAGCAAGCCAGTAAGAAACATCCCTCCATGGCCTCTGCATCAGCTCCTGCTTCCTGACCTGCTTGAGTTCCAGTCCTGACTTCCTTTAGTGATGAACTGCAACATGGAAGTGTAAGCTCAATAAACCCTTTCCTCCCCAACTTGCTTCTTGGTCATGATGTTTATGCAGGAATAGAAACCCTGACTAAGACACCATCCCAGGGATGGAACCACCCATAATTGGCCCTCACATCTTTGTTTATTAATTGAGGAAATGCTTTGCAGCTGGATCTCATAGAGGCATTTCCTTAAAGTAGGCTGCTTTCTCTGTGATAACTCCAGCTTAAGTCAAGTTGACACAAAAAACCAGCCAGCAAAATAGCCAGGATAAAATTAAATGGAGAGAAACTTAAAGCAACTCCACTAAAATCTTGGGCAAGACAATGCTGTTTATTCCTTCCATATTTCTTTACTATATTACTTGAAGTCCTAACTAGAGCAATAAGACAACTAAAGGTGATCAAAGAAATACAAATTGGACAGGAAGAAGTCAAAGTAATGCTATTCATAGATGATATATATATATGTATATATATACATATATATGTAGATATATATAGATTATAGATATAGATAGATGATATAGATATAGATGATATAGATATAGATATATATAGATGTATATATTTACATGACTCCGCATTTCTACTAGAGAAATCCTATTACTTATAACTACCTTCAGCAAATTAGAGGGATACAAAATTAACTTAAATAAATCGATAGCCCTTCTGTACACAAATGATAAACAGGCTTAGAAAGATGTTAGGGAGGCAACCCTTCGCAGTAGCCATATACCATATACGATATATTGGTGTAACTCCAACCAAGGAAGTGAAATACCTTTATGATCAGAACTTGAAGTTTATGGTTCAAGAAACTGAAGATGGAATCAGAGGATGAAATGATCTCCCTTGATCATTGCTCCCTAAGATTAACCTTTCAAAAATGTCCATCTTACCAAAAGCAAGCTAGAGATTCAATTATGCCCTCATCAAAATTCCAGCACAATTCTTTATAGACCTACAACCACTCTGGAAATCAGTTTGGTGGATCCTCAGAAAATTGGATATAGTACTGAGGACCCAGCCATACCACTCCTGAGCATATACACAGAAGATGCTCCAACATGTAATAAGGAGACATGCTCCACTATGCTCATAGTAGCCTTATTTATTAATTTTTTCTGAGATAGGGTTTCTCTGTGTAGCCCTGGCTGTCCTGGAACTTACTCTGTAGACCAGGCTGGCCTTGCACTCAGAAATCCTCCTGCCTCTGCCTCAGAAGTGCTTGGATTAAAGGTGTGCGCCACCACTGCCTGGCTGCAGCAGCCTTATTTACAATAGCCAGAAGCTGGAAAGAACCCAGATGTCCTTCAACAGAGGAATGGATACAGAAAATATAGTATATTTACACAATGGATGTATGGAGTATGGAGTTGTATGGAGTACTATACAACTATTAAGAAAGATGAATTCATGAAATTCTTAGGCAATTGGATGGAACTAGAAAATATCATCCTGATATTTTCATTCATTTCATTCATACCAAAATATCATTCGGTAACCCAGTCAGAAAAGAACACACATAGTATGCACTCACTGATAAGTAGATATTTGCCCTAAACCTCTGAATACCCAAGATACAATTCACAGACCACATGAAAGTCAAGAAGAAGGAAGACCAAAGAAGGGGAACAAAATACTCACCGGAGCAAATATGGAGATGAAATGTAGAGCAGAGACTGAAGGAAAGGTCATCCATAGACTGAACTACCTTCATCCCATATACAGTCACCAAATCAAGACACTATAGTGGATGAAACGAAATGTTTGCTGAAATGAACCTGATATGGCTGTCTTCTGATAGGCCCTGCGAGAGCCTTGCACATACAGAGATAGATTCTTGCAGCCAATAATTGGACTGAGCGCAGGATCTGCAATGGAGGAGTTAAGAGAAAGGACTAAAGGGGCTGAAGGAGTTTACAACGGCATCTGAAGAACAACATTATCAACCAACCAAGCCTCCCCTCCGAGAGCTCCCAGGCAATCAACCTGGCTCTAGCTGCATATGTAGCAGAGGATTGCCTTGTCAGGCATCAATAGGAGGAGATAGCTCTTGCTTCTCCACTTTCACACATAGTGTCTTTATGCATGCATGCTCTCTTCTCAAAGCCTAAACAGACATGAAATTCCTCCCTTCTAAGCTCTCTGGTACTGGGTTTTGGAATCCTGTCATGTGACTATTAAAATATTCACAATGTTTAATGCATTCTATATAGATATGTTGATGCTAAATGATACAATAAATTAACACGATATAGAATATAAGATAAAGTTTTCAAAATTCTGCCATTTCTTTTCCTGTAGAGGTCAGCTTGAATGATGTTGAAAGTAGACTGTGATGTTGCACTATTGAAACTGCCCAAATCCAAATAAAAGCCTTTTCTCTTAAAAAAAAAATAGGAGAGGGTCCTGCAAGGAGATGGAAGTGTGATGGGTAGAGGAATGCCATCATAGAAGTAGGGGGAGGGAGGATTGGATAGGGCTATCAGGAGGGGGTGAAACTGGGAAAGGGGATAATATTTGAAATGTAAATAAAGTATCTATCCAATTAAAAGAAAAAGAACAATTCTCAACTAGATACGGAAAAAAACAAAAAATTATAGGATAGCTAAAAAATTCTCTACAATAAAAGAAATTCTGAAGATACCACCATTCCTGACTACAAGCTCTGATACAGGCAGTAGTAATAAAAACTGCATGGTATTGCTTTAGTCACAAGCAGGTTTATCAGTGGAATCGAATCTGAGACCCAGAATAGCTATGAGCACTTGATTTTTGACTAAGAAGCCAAAACCATACATGGAAAATGGTTACTCTCTTCAACAAATTGTGCTGATCTATTTGGGTCTTTGCATGTCAAAACATGCAAATAGATCCATATTAACCAAATGGATCAAAGACCCCAACACAAAATTGGATACCCTAAATCTTATAGAAAGGAAATTGGAGAATAGCCCTGAGTGCATTGATAAAAAATAAAAATGAAATTATTTTGAAAAAAAATAATCATCATCAGTCAATACTTCTTATTGTTGAAATAAATGCATTTTCCTTATTCCCCAAGTTCTCTTTTATAACTATTCCTGCGAAATAGAATATGTTTAGAAAAATTCTCTTTGCAACCCAAAATAACTTAGACCAGTATATAATTCTTTTTGTTTTTGCGTCAGAACACTCAGATTTATTTCTGTCATTGAAAAAACTTTACACCTATTGAAAATCTTTTTTCTTTACCTCTTCCCACTCCATGCTAGCATCTTTCCTTGTTTCCCCTCTGAAAATCCCCTATCCCATCTCCCTCCTCCTGCTCACCAACTCTCTGACTCCTGCTTCCTTATCCTGGCATTCACCTACACTGGGCATCAAGCCTTTCCAGGACCTAGGGCCTCTCCTCTCACTGATGTTTAACAAGGCCATCCTCTGCTACATATAGGGCTGGAGCCATGCGTCCCTCCATGTGTACTCTTTTGTTGGTAGTATGAGATTGTTGAACAAAATCTAGTCTCTGTAAGATAACTGTGATCTAGGTGCAGGTCTAATAGCTTTGCTCCTATCTCTTCCCATGTACAGCTAAAGCCTTTGATACACTGAGTGTTTGCATTTTGCACCCAGAATTTTCAATGTAGAGACTGTGAAAGTCATTTCATGGCCAATGAGTTCTCTTCTCTCAAAATCTCAGAATAGCAATAGAAACTCACGAGACAATCTTGCTCAAGAATTGTTATGATCTTTCCTCTCATTGTATGAAGATTGTCCCAACATTTTCAATTGTTAAGTGCTGTGTTGCAGAGAGCTAAGTACTGGCAGGATTTTTTTAAATTTAATTTTATATTTTTAATTTGTATTTTTATTATTTTTAATTAATTTACATTCAAAATGTTTCCCCATTTACCAGTCCCCCTCCCCAAATTCTTCACCCATGTCCCTTCCGCTTTGCTTCTGAGAGGGTGCTGCCCCACTTACCCACCCACCTCCACCTCAACCTGGCCAGCATACCTTTTCCTTAGGGCATCAAGGGTCTACAGGATTATATGCATCATCTCCCACTGAGGCCAGAGAATGCAGTTCTGTGGTACATATGTGTGGTGAGCAGTAGGGTGCAGGGACCAGCCCATGCTCTTTGGTTGGTGGCTTAGTTTCTGTAAACTGTAAGGTGTTGGGGTTAGTTAGTACTGTTGTTCTTCCTATGGGTTTGCCATTCTCTTCATATCCTTCAAGTCTTCCTCCAACTCTTCCATAGGGGTTCCTGACCTCATTCCAAAGGTTGACTGTAAGTACCTGCATCTATCTCTGTCAGGTGCTAGTAGATCCTCTCAGAGGACAAGCATGCTAGGTTCCTATCTGTAAATACAAAGTGGCATCAGCAACAGTGCCAGGCTTTGGTGCCTATTCATGGGATGCGCCCCAAGTTGGACCATTCTGTGGATGGCGTTGTCTTCAGTCTCTGCTCCATTTTTGTCTATGGATTTCCTTTAGACAGGAACAAATGTGGGTCAAAGATTTAGAAGATGGTTGGGTGGCCTCATGTCTCAACTGGGGGGTCATGTCTATCAATTGGAGGTGGCTTAGAGGTTAAATTCCTCTACAGGTGCAATTGATAAGGGGATCCTCTTGAAAATAATGGAAATAGTGCTACCATGTACTTGCATTCAGTGTCTGTAAGCTTCATTGATTCTTAGAAAAATTTTCATAACTCTCTAGGGGCTGCATTTTATATGCCAAAAGTAGGTTGTCATTTTATTTCTTAAGTACTTTAAATTTGTCTTCAATTCAGACACAAATTGTTCTCTTTTAATTTTAATGGCTTCTATTTATCTGCATGAATTCATAATCTTTACACACACACATATATATAAGATATATATGTATATATAATATAATACTAAATATATATGTTTAATATGTGTATTTTTATGTTAATGTATATTTCCCTGTCTTTGTGATATTCTTTGTCAACTTTTATCAATTTATTATGTCTCCTTTATGAAAGTTAAATATTTTGATCTTTGTTCTTTAAAAGATTTGAAATTATAGCAAATATATTTTTATGTTTATAGCATCTGTTGATAAGTCCAAAGCTGTTGATGTCCTATATAATTCACACCTCAACTCAGCATTAGCATGTTACAGCTTTAACTTGCTATATTTAATCACACTTGGTTTATGAATATTCTTTTGATCTTTTGTGATTCTTTTTGAGATATAATAAATTTATCACCATGTCTTATTCATGCCATTCAGTTCCATATTTATAGACTTTCGTTGGTTTGGGTAACAGTACAGGGCTAATATGCTCTTTTCTTCATTACATGAAATGTAATTACTTACTTACTACATGTGGATGCTACTTTGCTATATCAATGAACTTATAAGCAAATTTCTAACATTGTGTTAGAAATTGTCAATAAAATTAAAATTAGACTAGATCTGTCTTTAAAAATATATAGACAAAATGATCCAATAATTTTATCAATGGATCAGCTATGTAAAAAGAGCTGATATTGCTTTGTTTATTACATCTACAATATAGGAAATACAATAAAGCTTAACAACAAGGAGTAGTCTAGCTAGTTTATAGTAACCAAATTATGTATCTCCTCCTCATAATCTGGAGGTACAAGTATAGTACCTAAACAGGATTTTAATCTGGGAAGTTACAGAACAATATATCTTCCCCAATCTTGACATTCCTTAGTGTTTAAGTCTTGACAATTCTACCTTTCATTTCCCTTGGACAGAGTTTCCCAGGTGGGCATTATCATTATATATTTTCTCTTTTCTAATAATAACATTCGCACTGATAAAAGATTAACTTTTTTTTTCTGCAGGACAATGACATTGAATGATTCTAAAATATTTGACTGCCCATATTCCAAATATTGTTTTATTTGCAGTTCTTGGATCAGAACTCCATTAGATATTTGGGGCACTGTTTACAGCCATTTTGTTGTGACAGTACATGACAGAGAAACACAAGGAAGGTTATGGTTTTCATTGTGAAGACATGGTCAGAAGGTAGGCGAAGAGGAGAGGTCCTTTGTCCTGAAAAAGCTTGATGGTGCAGTGTAGGGGAATATCAGGACAGGGAAGCAGGAGAGGGTTTATTGGGGAACAGGAGGAGGGAGATAGGCTATGGGATTTTGGGGGGGTGAGGAAAGGGGACAATACTTGAAATGCGAATAAAGAATATATCTAAAAATAAAAAAAATGAACACAAAAATATAAATAATTACATAATGACACAACATCATATTGACAGCCAGATTATAACCTATAAAGAAGTATTCTTAGTGGCTTTTTTCATGACAAAATGGAGAACAAATAATCACATCAATCATAATTCAAGCTATAATAATGCAGTTGTCTCTAAATACTCATGGCCAGTTCATAAAGCAAAACACATTTGGTTTAGTTTGTAAGAGTCCATCTGTTAATTTATTTTTATATAGTTCCAATAATTCGTAAATTTACAAATTCCAAGAACTCACTGGGTATGCCATTAGACATATAAAAATAAAAATAGGGTTAACTCTCTCAGTGTAATTTCATAAGGAGTGCAAGACTGTATACTCTGGTAGCTAGTAACATAAATATTACAACCTTAAGTTCAGTAACTAACTTCATGATATAGGTTCTAATGGACTTGGAAGAATCTGACCTCATGTCACTTCCATTTCCAATACAAGTGTCTATTCTCTTTTTCTTAACTTACCTAATGTGCCCAGCTTTTTCTGCCCATAATTATGGCAAAGCCAACTTCTATCAATTATATATTACAAAAGAGAAGCTCATTTCACCAATTGTATTTGGAGAAAAGAAGTAGATATGAGTTTGCATGATGTTATGGATATTGAATTATTCATGAATGTAAAACTAATAATGTATTGCTGATGCCAATTTATTTTGCCAGCTTCCAATGCCACCAAGGATCCTGGTACCAGGGTTGAAATGCCTCTGATTATCTGGAGAAGTGAGCCTTGAAAATACTACTCGAGGTGACATTGACCCAGTAAGTTACCTTGAAATGTTATAAGCAGATTATATATACATATGCATATACACATACACATATACATATACATGTATATATACACACATATATGGTTATATATGTGTGTGTCTATATGATGTATGCTTAACATATATCATAGATAGATAGATAGATAGATAGATAGATAGATAGATAGATAGATAACAGAGATAGAATTTAATAGAATGAATTCCAATACTGGTTAACTATAAGTTCAAAAATCTAGTAGATTCTCAGTCCACGAGGCTGGCTATATCTGCTGGCCTTCTGTATATGGCAGAATCTTGAAGAAGTAGGCTCTAATACCAGTGGAGGGATGAACTTTGTAGTAAGGTGAGAGAAATCTGGTAGAGAGCAAAAGCTTCCATATTGTATATGCTAATATAGGCTTTCAGCAGAATGTGTGGCCAAGATTAGCATTGTATTTTCTTGGCTCAAAAGATCTAGGTTAAAATCATGTCTTCCTGCCTTAGAAGTAAAGATTAGAAGTAGATTTTCCTACTCAAATTAATCAAACATTCATCATAGGTATTTGGGTTTTAGCTAATCCAAGATGTAATAAAGTTGAAAACCAAGAATAGCTGTCATTCCTTCAAGGTCATCCCTTCAAGTTTTAGCCCATGGAGCTTTCATGGTTGATGCCCGATTCTCAAGGAATTGTTTTTGTACTTGGATTGGGTTAAATTTAATACAGATTTTAGCCAAATAGGTGCCATGAGATCCTCCTAATAACTGAAGCTTTTTTTCAAGACTCTAGCTGCTCTACTTTCACAACTTAGTGGTTAGACCTTATTGCCGAACACAACACCTATACGACTCATTGAACATGGAAAAGCTTAGTTGCCTATAGTGTCTTCACCCATGTTTGTAGTATCATTGTTATAGCAAGATATTTAGTAAGTTACAAAAAGAAAAATATAAACTCAACATCTTTTATCAATACTGGTGTCTTGGCATATCATAACTTTTCTTTAAGTTACATAATTTCTGTGTCACTCTCACTCAAGTTCAGGAGAGTCCCTGGATTTTGCAACCAGAAATTATTGTCTATCACTGAGTTTCTCATTTGAGTTTTGTTCTTGTTTTGCATTGTGTGTGGCAACTTTGAAACTGAGCTTGATTAAAATGTAATACCCTATGGAAGAATATCTAAGATATTAAAGTCCAGTAGTATGGGAACAACAAAACTGGTTCCTTCCAAGATAAATCATGTGGTTCTTCCAGACAAAGGGGAAAAACAAACATAACTGACAAGCTAATGTTGAACTTGATACTTGCCATGATAATATGAAGCAAAACAACCCAGCCTGCTATGTTTTTATTCTGCAAGGAAAGCTGCTAGTTTATTTTTATCCCATAGATTATGGAGCTAAAATGAGGTTTAAGAAGAAACTCGTATGCATAATAAATTAATTGTTGCCAGAATATAAAACTAACATTACTGTAGAGGAGTTAATGGGTGGAATATATAAAAGATGGTAATAGCGTCCTAAATTGTAGTATAATTGCATCACACATAACTAAAAAAAATTCAGGTAACATAAATTTAAACAGATATACTGCCTTTGTGAGCACAGGCAGAAAATAGCAGACAAAGAACAGAAGAGAAAGCAAAAGAAAAGAAAAAAGTGTATTTTTGATGTTGGATAGATTGACATTTTTGTTCTTTTCTTAGTGTGTGAAAATGTATCTTTTTACCTATGAGTGGTCTAACTGTGGTAAAATGCACCCTCAGATCTGATTTTTATTAACATCCCTTGAGAGAAACAAAGTCATACCCAATGATTTATGTATTTTTATATAGCTGAATTAAATTACAAAACTCAAAATTATTTTTATTAGTTGCACCTTTCCAAGAAAATATTTACAAACCAGGTGGAGTGTTTCAAATTGATGTTGAGTAATTATATTCTATTCTTTTCAGTGTCAGAATAATTTTGGCAAACTAAAAAATATAGGTCAAAATTTTAAGAGCATTGGAATGGCAGCAGCATGCCCAATTATGTTTGGTACTATTCATATCCTTCGGATGTGCATGCGCTACTCACTAGAAAGTACTATTATGAATGATATACCCCAAAAGAAATTACAGAATATATAGTCAAGTAAACATGCTACATTATATTACTATTATATAATATCAAAGACCCACAAACAACATGTAATCAGCTTTTAAACAAATGTGCACTTATTAGTAACATTTAATGTACTTTAGTCACATTAATAACTAAGATGGTAAACATGTCATTATCTTGTGTCAGGAAAGATATTCAAGACATGTTTCATTCAAATCAATATAGAATATTTCCAAAGAACAGTGATGAGCTAGGTAAGTATTTAATGATTATAACTTGGAGCTCACCCAGTATCATTTATATGGGATTTCAGGGAGTAGTTGCTCTGGTGAGAAAGAATTGACTGATTCAAACAAACAACATACTTTCTAACCCTGAATGCAGAACATCCATGATGTTCATGAGAACTTTAAATACAGGGAGTAAGTATATAATAAAATGGGGAACAGGACTAAAGTTGAGGCACAACTGAGACATGTCAGCTAGGCAATTCAAGTCAAATTAATATTTTGCCTTTATTCTTAGAACAAAGATGAGTAAAAAACATTGAGTATGGAAGTAAGATGACAAGAAACAAAAAACATGCTGACAAATGAGTAGTGAACAAGAACTTGGGAGACTTGCTGAGCAATAATGTTCCTGCTTTGGATTGACGTCTCCTGAGCTCAATTTCCTGCATTCAATCAAGGAAGCTCATGACCTCCCATGATTCCAGCTCCAGAATATCAGATGAAATACAGTTCTGTTTTGCACAGACAGACACTGCACTCATATGCACATGAAAACATAAATACATTATTAGACAGAAATAATATCATTTAAAAACAGTAATATTTGCAAAGGGCTGGTGATAACAGTAGAAGAAATGAGAAAAATTTGTTGTGGATATGAGCAATGAAAAGATAGGGAAAAGGCAGGAGACATCAGCCAGCACTTTCTTTGGACAATCTTATTTGACCGGAGCTCAAGTCAAGTATTTAATGGAAAAAAAATAAAAAGAGAAATCCATTCAAAGGTCATCTATAGGAGTCTTTGCTGCTTCTAAATACACTGTTTAAATTATCTGTCTAACTTGCTGTACCATGAGACCTACTGGCTTAATCATATACTTTTTCTCTCAAAAAGTAAGTACTTAGCATCTTGAAAAAAATCCAACAGATATTTGAATAGTTAGTAACCAACAATTACTCTTGACACTACTTGTTAAAAATAACACTATGAAGAGGATAGTGTTTGGTGAGATGATTCTGGAGTCAAATGATCTGTTGGCTTCTTGTCAGTAGCTGGGACAGGATGTCTCCTGACATCTTGCTAGTCTATTCTCTTATGAAAATAGACTAGCTGTTTTACTGTTTTTCATTTTGAACACTGATAATGCTTCCATATAAGAACAGAGTTGGTGGTGAAATTCAGCTTAAAAAAATAAAGATGCTTAAGTATCATATTTTTAAAATACCATTTTTTAAAAAAAGAAATGCTAACCTGTCTAAAAATGTGTTTACTCTTGGAGATTGGAATGCCCAGCATTAAGTTGCTAATGTTTATTCTAGCTAATCATATTGCTGTCTATGTAGGTACAATTGCCATATCTTTAATATGAAGAAGAAATAGCAAAAGTGTATTTCTTCTTTATTCTTTTGGAGATCCACTTGAGAATACTCAGATTGGTATAATGCAGCACACCTTGTGATACAATCACTTCCCTAAAGTTTTCATTTCCCTAGACATTTACACTGAGTGATACAGACCTAAATATTTAGGAAAACATATATCCAGAAAATACATATCTGAAAAGAACTTATTATAGACTATAGTGCATATTTCAATCAAAATTAGTTAAATGAAAACTAGAATGTGGGTATTTTTTTTAAAAAGTCTTGTATTTAACCATTGAAAGAATAAAATGTGTTCAGATTATTCTCAAATGATGATGTGGGAATACTCGTAAATAACATTATTAAAATACTTTAAAGAACATTATAAATGGGCTGTAGAAATGGCTCACTCATTTCTTGCTCTCTTGGAGGACCCAATTTTGACCAATTCTTTAGGGCTCATATGGTGGTGTACAACTGTCTATCACAGTACTACTTCTGGGAATACGGCACTCTTCTGACCTCTGCAGGCACTAGACATTCAGGTGAGGCACACACGTACACATAATGAAATAATCATACACATAAGAATAAAATAAATGGATACTTTTTTTTGAGAAAACACCATACAGATTGCTTGATTGGTATACAGAGAATAGGATATGTGTATTGGTATATGATAAGCATTGCTAATAAATAATTGGACTTATAAAATATATAAAATTAGTAAAAAATAAAATTTGTTCAATGTTTTATTTTTTTGCAATACTGTATTAGAAAATAATTTCCAAATGAGAATATTTTAAAATCAAAATTTGCAGTCATTTTAATACTTACATAGCTTATTTTTTGTATAATTAATTTTTACTAATTACCTTGCTTACATTAATTTCTTGAATTATTTTGCTTTTTTGTTTTTGTATTTCTGTGCATGTTTGTCTGTGTGAGAGTGTTAAATCCATTGAAACTGTAGTAAAAGATAATTGTCACCTACCATGTTGGTGTTGGGAATTGAACTCATGTATACTGCAAGATCAGCCAGTGTTTCTTTTAACCACTGAGATGTCTCTCCAGCCCCCACATTTTAAATCTAATAATATTTAAAACAAATTTATTGTAAATGGTGTTTCCAGTTAGTAGAACTACAAAATGTGCTCTAGGAAGTGGCACATAGGTAATATGCAATGTTTATAAACCTATCTACTTGGCATTAGTTAGGAATTGGTCTGATGTTAAGTTCATTTCTGTCTGACATTACAGTTTGGGTTCCATTTGTCTTATCAAATGTGGCAAAGATTTCTTTTTATTAATATTTTTATTTTCTATATTCTTTGTTTACATTCCAAATGATTTCCCCTTTCCCGGATCTCCCCTCACCATATGTCCCATAAACCTTCTTCTCTACATCCCTTCTCCAATCACCTCCCTCCTTTTTTCTCTGTCCTTATATTCCCTTCCAATGCTAGATCAATCCTTTCCAGGTTCAGGACCCTCTCCATACTTCTTCATGGGCGTCATTTGTTATGCAATTTGTGCCTTGGGTATTCAGGGCTTCTGGGATAATTAATATCCACTTATCAGAAATTGCATTCCATGTGTATTCTTTTGTGATTGGGTTACCTCACTTAGGATGATATTTTCCAGATCAAACCATTTGCCTAAAAATTTTGTAAATTCATTGTTTCTAATTGCTGAGTAGTATTCCATTGTGTAAATATACCACATTTTCTGTATCCATTCCTCCTTTGAGGGGCATCTGGGTTCTTTCCAGCTTCTGGCTATTATAAATAAGGCTGCTATGAACATAATGGAGCATGTGTCTTTATTGCATGCCAGGGAATCCTTTGGGTATATGACCAGGAGTGGTGTAGCAGGGTCCTCTGGAAGTATCATGTCCAGTTTTCTGAAGAACCGCCAGACTGATTTCCAAAGAGGTTATACCATCTTACAGCCCCACCAGCAGTGGAGGAGTGTTCCTCTTTCTCCACATCCTCGCCAACACCTGCTGTCTCCTGAGTTTTTTTACCTTAGCCATTCTGACTGGTGTAAGATGAAATCTCAGGGTTGTTTTGATCTGTATTTTGCTAATGACTAGTGATGTTGAGCACTTCTTAAGGTGCCTCTCAGCCATCCGAATTTCTTCAGGTGAAAATTCTTTGTTTAGATCTATAACCCATTTTTAATAGGGTTATTTGGTTCCCTGGGGTCTAACTTCTAGAGTTCTTTATATATATTGGATATTAGCCCTCTATCAGATGTGGGGTTGGTGAATATCCTTTCCCAATTTGATGGTTGCTGTTTTGTCCTTTTAACAGTGTCCTTTGCCTTACAGAAACTTTGTAATTTTATGAGGTCCCATTTGTCAATACTTGATCTTAGAGCATAAGCTATTGGTGATCTGGTCAGGAACTTTTCCCCTGTGCCCATGTCCTCAAGGGTCTTCCCCAGTTTTTTTTCTATTAGTTTCAGTGTGTCTGGTTTTACATGGAAGTCTTTGATCCACTTGGAGTAAAGTTTAGTACATGGAGATAAGAATGGATCAATTCCCATTCTTCTGCATGCTGACCTCCAATTGAACCAGCACATTTGTTGAAAAGGCTATCTTTTTTCCACTGGATGATTTTGGCTCCTTTGTCTAAGATCAAGTGACCATAGGTGTGTGGATTGATTTCTAGATCTTCAATTCTATTCCATTGGTCCACTTGTCTGTCACTGTGCCAATACCATGCAGTTTTTAACACTATTGCTCTGTAGTATTGCTTGAAGTCAGGGATACTGATTCCCACAGAATTTCTTTTGTTGTTGAGAATAGTTTTAGCTATCCTCGCTTTTTTGTTATTCCAGATGAATTTGAGAATTGCTTTTTCTAACTCTATGAAGAACTGAGTTGGGATTTTCATGGGGATTGCATTGATTCTGTAGATTGCTTTTGGCAAGATGTCCATTTTAACTATATTAATCCTGCTGATCCACGAGCATGGCAGATTTTTCGATTTTCTGAGGTCTTCCTCGATTTCCTTCCTCCGAGACCTGAAGTTCTTTTCATATAGATCTTTCACTTGTTTGGTTAGAGTCACACCAAGATACTTTATATTGTTTGTGTCTATTTTGAAGGGTGTTATTTCCCTAACTTCTTTCTCAGCCTGCTTATCCTATGAGTATAGGAAGGCAACTGATTTGCTTGATTTGATTTTATAACCAGCCACTTTGCTGAAGTTGTTTATCAGCTGTAGGAGTTCTCTGGTGGAGGTTTTCAGGTCACTTAAGTAGACTATCATGTGCAACTAGTAATAATTTGACTTCTTTCTTTCCAATTTATATCCCCTTGACCTCCTTATGTTGTCTAATTGCTCTAGCTAGAACCTCAAGTACTATATTGAAAAGATATGGAAAGAGAGGACAGCCTTGTCTAGTCTCTGATTTTAGTGGGATTGCTTCAAGTTTCTCTCCATTTAGTTTGATGTTGGCTATCGGTTAGCTGTATATTGCTTTAACAATGTTTAGGTATGGGCCTTGAATTCCTGTTCTTTCCAATACTTTTAGCATGAAAGGATGCTGGATTTTGTCAAATGCTTTTTCTGCATCTAATGAGATTATCATATGTTTTTTTTTCTTTGAGTTTGTTTATGTAGTGGATAGCATTGATGGATTTTCTTATACTGAACCATCCCAGCATCCCTGGGATGAAGCCTACTTGATCATGGTGGATGATCGTTTTGATGTGTTCTTGGATTCGGTTGGCAAGGATTTTATTAAGTATTTTTGCATCAATATTCATGAGAGAAATTGGCCTGAAGTTCTCTTTCTTTGTTGGATCTTCGTGTGGTTTTGGTATCAGCATATTGTGGCTTCATGGAACGAGTTGGGTAGAGTTCCTTCTGTTTCTATTTTGTGGAATAGTTTGAAGAGTATTGGTGTTAGGTCTTCTATGAAGGTCTGATAGAACTCTGCACTGAAGCCATCTGGTCCCGTGCTTTTTTTGGTTGGGAGACTTTCTATGACCCTTTTTATTTCTTCAGGTGTTATGGGACGGTTTACTGATCTATTTGATCCTGATTTAGTTTTGGTGTTGGATATCTGTCTAGGAAACTGTCCATTTCCTCCAGATTCTCCAGTTGTGTTGAGTATAGGCTTTCGTAGTAAGATCTAATGATTTTTTGAATTTTCTCAGTTTCTGTTGTTATTATCCCCCTTTTCATTTCTAAGTTTGTTAATCTGGCTACTGTCTCTGTGTCCTTTGGTTAGTCTTGCTAAGGGTTCATCTATCTTGTTGATTTTCTCAAAGAACCAGCTCCTAGTTTTGTTGATTCTTTGTATGGTTCTCTTTGTTTCTACTTGATTGATTTCAGCCCTGAGTTTGATGATTTCCTGCCTTCTACTCCTCCTGTGTGAAATTTCTTCTTTTTGTTCCAGGGATTTCAGGTGTGTCATTAAGCTGTTAGTGTATCCTCTCTCCATTTTCTTTTTGGAGGCACTCAGGGCTATGAGTTTTCCTCTTAGCACTGCTTTCATTGTGTCCCATAGATTTGGGTATGTTGTGTCTTCATTTTCATTGTGTTCTAAAAAGTCTTTAATTTCTTTCTTTATTTTTTCCTTGACCAAGGAATCATTGAGTAGAATATTGTTCAGTTTCCACATGTATGTGGGTTTTCTGTTGTTTTTGTTGCTATTGAAGACCACTTTTACTCCATAGTGATCTGATAGCAGGCATGGGATTAGTTCGATCTTCTTATATTGGTTGAGGTCTGTCTTGTGACCAATTATATGGTCGATTTTGGAGAAGGTACCATGAGGTGCTGAGAAAAAGGTATATTCTTTTGCTTTAGGATAGAATGTTCTATATATATATCTGTTAAATCTAATTGGTCCAAAGACTCAATTAGTTCCATTGTGTCCCTGTTTAGTTTCTGTTTTCTTTTTTTTAAATTTATTGATATATTTATTTACATTTCAAATGATTTCCCCTTTTCTGGACCCCCACTCCCCGAAAGTCCCATCAGTCCCCTTCCCTCCCCCTGTTTTCCCACCAAACCCTTCCCACTTCCCTGTTCTGATTTTGTTCTATACTGTTTCACTAAGTCTTTCCAGAACAATGGGCCATTCCTTCATTCTTCTTGTACCTCATTTGATGTGTGGATTATGGTTTGGGTATTCCAGTTTTCTAGGTTAATATCCACTTATTACTGAGTGCATACCATGATTCATCTTTTGAGTCTGGGTTACCTCACTTAGTATGATGTTCTCCAGTTCCATCCATTTACCTAAGAATTTCATGAATTCATTGTTTCTAATGGCTGAATAGTACTCCATTGTGTAGATATACCACATTTTTTGCATCCACTCTTCTGTTGAGGGATACCTGGGTTCTTTCCAACTTCTGGCAATTATAAATAGGGCTGCTATGAACATAGTAGAATATGTATCCTTATTACATGCTGGGGAATCTTTTGGGTATATGCCCAGGAGTGGTATAGCAGGATCTTCTGGAAGTGAGGTGCCCAGTTTTCGGAGGAACCGCCAGACTGATTTCCAGAGTGGTTGTACCAATTTGCAACCCCACCAGCAGTGGAGGAGTGTTCCTCTTTCTCCACATCCTTGCCAACACCTGCTGTCTCCTGAATTTTTAATCTTAGCCATTCTGAGTGGTGTAAGGTGAAATCTCAGGGTTGTTTTGATTTGCATTTCCCTAGTGACTAATGAAGTTGAGCATTTTTTAAGATGTTTCTCCACCATCCCAAATTCTTCAGGTGAGAATTCTTTGTTTAACTCTGTACCCCATTTTTATAGGGTTGTTTGGTTTTCTGGAGTCTAACTTCTTGGGTTCTTTATATATATTGGATATTAGCCCTCTATCTGATGAGGAAAACTCATAGCCCTGAGTGCCTCCAAAAAGAAAATGGAGAGAGCATATACTAGCAGCTTAATGACACACCTGAAAGCCCTGGAACAAAAAGAAGCTATTTCACCCAGGAGGAGTAGAAGAGAGGAAATCATCAAACTTAGGGCTGAAATCAATCAAGTGGAAACAAAGAGAACCATACAAAGAATCAACGAGTCCAGGAGCTGGTTCTTTGAGAAAATCAACAAGATAGATAAACCCGTAGCCAGACTGACCAAAGGGCACAGAGAAAGTATCCAAATCAACAAAATTAGAAATGAAAAGGGAGATATAACAACAGAAACTGAGGAAATCCAAAAAATCATCAGATCGTAATACAAAAGCCTATACTCAACACAACTGGAGAATCTGGAGGAAATGGACAATTTCCTAGACAGATACCAAATACCAAAATTAAATCAGGACCAAATAGATCATCTAAACAGTCCCATAACCACTAAAGAAATAGAAGGGGTCATAGAAAGTCTTCCAACCAAAAGAAGGACAAGACCAGGTGGTTTCAGTGTAGAATTCTATCAGACCTTCAAAGAAGACCTAACACCAATACTTTTCAAACTATTCCACAAAATAGAAACAGAAGGAACCCTACCCAATTCCTTCTACGAAGCCACAATTACGCTGATATCAAAACCACACAAATATCCAACAAAGAAAGAAAACTTCAGACCAATCTCCCTTATGAACATTGATGTAAAAATATTCAATAAAATTCTTGCCAACCGAATCCAAGAACACATCAAAACGATCATCCACTATGATCAAGTAGGCTTTAGCCCAGGGATGCAGGGTTGTTTCAATATACGGAAATACATCAATGCAATCCACTACATAAACAAACTCAAAGAAAAAAACCACATGGTCATTTCATTGGATGCTGAAAAGCATTTGACAAAATTCAGCATCCTTTCATGCTTAAACTCTTGGAAAGAACAGGAATTCAAGGCCCATACCTAAGCATCGTTAAAGCAATATACAGCAAACCGGTAGCCAGCATCAAACTAAATGGAGAGAAACTTGAAGCAATCCCACTAAAATCAGGGACTAGACAGGGCTGCCCCCTTTCTCCTTATCTTTTCAATATTGTACTTGAGGAACTAGCTCGGGCAATTCGACAACATAAGGAGGTCAAAGGGATACAAATTGGAAAGGAAGAAGTCAAACTATCATTATTTGCAGATGACATGATAGTCTACCTAAATGACCCAAAAAACTCCACTAGAGAACTCCTACAGCTGATAAACAACTTCAGCAAAGTGGCAGGTTATAAAATCAACACAAGCAAATCAGTGGCCTTCCTATACTCAAAGGATAAGCAGGCTGAGAAAGAAATTAGGGAAATGACCCCCTTCACAATAGCCATAAACAGTATAAAGTATCTTGGGGTGACTCTTACCAAACATGTGAAAGATCTGTATGACAAGAACTTCAAGACCCTAAAGAAGGAAATGGAAGTAGACCTCAAAAAATGGGAAAACCTCCCATGCTCATGGATCGGCAGGGTCAATATAGTTAAAATGGCCATTTTGCCAAAAGCAATATACAGATTCAATGCAATACCCATCAAAATCCCAACTCAATTCTTCACAGAGTTAGAAAGAGCAATTATCAAATTCATCTGGAATAACAAAAAACCCAGGATAGCTAAAACTATTCTCAGCAACAAAAGAAATTCTGGGGGAATCAGTATCCCTGACCTCAAGCAATACTATAGAGCAATAGTGTTAAAAACTGCATGGTATTGGTACAGTGACAGGCAGGCAGATCAATGGAACAGGATTGAAGATCCAGAAATGAACCCACACACCTATGGCCACTTGATCATCGACAAAGGGGCTGAAAACATCCAATGGAAAAAAGATAGCCTTTTCAACAAATGGTGCTGGTTCAACTGGAGGGCAGCATGCAGAAGAATGCGAATTGATCCATCCTTGTCTCCTTGTACTAAGCTCAAATCCAAATGGATCAAGGACCTCCACATAAAGCCAGATACTCTGAAGCTAATAGAAAAGTAATTGGGGAAGACCCTTGAGGACATCGGTACAGGGAGAAAGTTTCTGAACAGAACACCAATAGCATATGCTCTAAGATCAAGAATTGACAATTGGGACCTCATAAAATTACAAAGGTTCTGTACGGCAAAGGATACCATTAAAAGGACAAATCAGCAACCAACAAATTGGGAAAAGATCTTCACCAATCCTACATCAGTTTCTGTTTTCATGATCGGTCCATTGAGGAAAGTACAGTGTTGAAGTCACCCACAATTATTGTGTTAGGTTCAATGTGTGCTTTGAGCTTTAATAAAGCTTCTTTTATGAATGAGGGTGCCTTTGCATTTGGAGCATAGATGTTCAGGATTGAGAGTTCTTGTTGTATTTCTCCTTTGACCAGAAAGAAGTGTCCCTCAGAGTCTCTTTTGATGACTTTGGGTTGAAAATCAATTTTATCTGATATTAAAATGGCTACCCCAGCTTGTTTCCTGAGACCATTTGCTTGTAAAATTGTCCTCCAGCCTTTTACTGTAAGGTAGTGTTTGTCTTTTACCCTGAGGTGTGTTTCCTGTATGCAGCAAAATGTGGGGTCCTGTTTAAGTATCCAGTCGGTTCGTCTATGTCTTTTTATTGGGGCATTGATTCCATTGATGTTAAGAGATATTAAGGAATAGTGATTGTTACTTCCTGTCATTTTTGACGTTATTTTTTAAATTTGATTGGTTAACTTCGTTTTGGTTTGATGAAAGGTTTCTATCTTGCTTTTTCCAGGGTGAAGTTTCCCTCCTTGTATTGGTGTTTTCCTCCTATTATCCTTTGTAGGGCTGGGTTTGTGGATATATATTGGGTAAACTTGGTTTTGTCATGGAATATTTTAGTTTCTCCATCTATGGTGATTGAGAGTTTTGCTGGGTATAGTAGTTTTGACTGGCATATGTGTTCTCTTAGAGTCTGCATGAGATCTGTCCAGGATCTTCTAGCCTTCATAGTCACAGGTGAAAAGTCTGCTGTGATTCTGATAGGTCTTCCTTTATATGTTACTTGGCCTTTTTCTCCTACTGCCTTTAATATTCTTTCTTTGTTTAGTACATTTGGTGTTTTGATTATTATGTGACAGGAGGTATTTCTGTTCTGGTCCAGTCTGTTTGGAGTTCTGTAGGCTTCTTGTATATTCATGGGCATGTCTCTTTCTTTAGGTTAGGGAAGTTTTCTTCCATAATTTTATTGAAGATATCTCCTGGCCCTTTAAGTTGTAAATCTTCACTCTCATCTATGCCTATAATCCTTAGGTTTGGTCTTCTCATTGTGTCCTGGATTTCCTGGATATTTTGGGTTACAAGCTTTTTGCATTTTGCATTTTCTTTAACTGTTGAGTCCATGGTTTCTATGGTATCTTCAGCATCTTTAACATGCTGTTAAAGGAGAATTGGGTTCAGATGTTGCCATTTTGCCTTGATTTCTGTTAGTGACGTTCCTGCGTTTGCCTTTTGCCATCTAGTTCTCACTGGTGTTAGTTGGTCTTGTCAATGCTGGACTCACCAGTGCAAGCTGCCTCTTTCCAGGTGGCCTCTGGTGCACAGCTTACCTCCTGCACTGCCTGGAGAGAGGGTGCTGTTGCCCAGGGTGTTCAGATCCCAAAGCAGACACCTAAAGGCTCCCGCTGGGGCCTGCTGGATTCACCAGAACACACTGACTCCTCCCAGTTGGCCTCCTGGAAACCCCTCTTGCCTCTTGCAGGACCTGGAGATGTGGTGTTGCAGCCCAGGCTGATCTGGATCTGGAAGCAGAGAGATCTGAGGGCTCCCACCAGAGGCCTCAGGACTGGAGCCTAAGCTCCAGTGGCACAGATTTCTTATATTCACATAAACTTCAGATGTTAATCTGAATCATGAATTTAAAAACCTTGAAATAAAGAAACTATAATTTTATTAACTTCATTATTTAATAGGGCACAGCTACTACAGAGCCTAGGTGTGAGAACAAATGCATAAAGCAAAGAAATAGAAAGAAAAATTGACTCTGCACATAGTCTGTCATGTTTCAATTATTTAACGTTGGCCAATTAGGAAAGGCCAGCTGCCTGTACCTTTAGATAATTGCTTGACATTTTCCAAACAACATATTGCGATGCTAAGATTTTGAAAAATTTAAACATATAATTAATCAATAACATGTTTGTGGGTGCTAATTATAATCTTTCTGTCTAAAACTTTCAATTGATCTAGTTCAATATGGTCTTAAACTTTCTATTTGCCAAAGGTAAACTTGCATGTCTAATCCTCTTGTCTCTCTTCTCCAAGAGTGAGATTACAGGAGTATGTCACCACACATGGCTTCATTTTAATAATTTTTTAAAACATCCCCATATACAGTCACCAAACTCAGATGCAAGGAATAAATAAGGAAAGAAATAAAATACTTTTTAGAATTTAATGAAATGAAGGCACAACATACCCAAACTTATAGGACACAATTAAAGTAGTGCTAAGAGGAAAACTGATAGCCCTTAATGCCTCTAAAAAGAAACTGGAGAGAGCATACACTAGCAACTTAATGGCACACCTGAATGCTCTGGAACAGAAAGAAGCTTATGCACACAAGAGGAGTTGAAGGCAGGAAATCATCAAACTCAGGACTTAAATCAACCAAGTAGAAACAAAACGAACCATACAAAGAATGAACAAAACTAGGAGCTGGTTCTTTGAGAAAATCAACAAAACAGGTAAACCCTTAGACATACTAATCAGAGGGCACAGAGACATTATCCAAATTAACAAAATCAGAAATGAAAAGTGAGATATAACAACAGAAAATAAGGAAATTCAAAAAATCAAGAGATTCTACTACAAAAGCCTATACTCAACACAACTGGAAATCTGGAGGAAATGGACAATTTCCTAGACAAATATCAAATACCTAAATTAAATCAGGATCAAATAGACCATCAAAAAGTCCCATATCCCCTAAAGAAATAGAAGTGGACATTGAAAGACTTCCAACCAAAAGAAGCACAGGACCAGATGGTTTTAGTGAAGAATCCTATCAGACCTTCAAAGATGACCTAACACCAATACTCTTCAAACCACTCCACAAAATAGAAATAGAAGGAACACTACCTAACTCGTTCTATGAAGCCACATTTACTCTAATATGCTAAGCCACACAAAGATCCAAGAGAGAGAACTTCAGACCAATTTCCCTTATGAATGTCTATGCAAAAATAATAAAGTTCTTGCCAACCAAATCCCAGAACACATCAAAACTCTCATTCACCATGATCAAGTAGATTCCAGGGATGCAGGGATGGTTCAATATATGGAAATCCAACAATGTATTCTACAACATAAACAAACTCAAAGAAAAAAACACATGGTTATTTCATTAGATGCTGAAAAAGCATTTGACAAAATTCAGCATCCTTTCATGCTAAAAGTCTTGGAAAAATCAGGAATCCAAGGCCCATACCTAAACATAGTAAAAGCAATATGCAACAAACATGTAGGCAACATCAAACTAAATGGAGAGAAACTTGAAGCAATCCCACTAAAATCAGGAACTAGACAAGGCTGCCCTCTCTCTCCATATCTATTCAATATAGTACATGAAGTTCTAGCTAGAGCAATTAGACAACAAAAGAAGGTCAAAGGGATACAAATAGAAAAGGAGGAAGTAAAGTTATCACTATTTGCAGATGATAAGATAGAATAATTGAGTGAATCACAAAAACTCCTCTAGATAACTCCTACAACTGATAAACAACTTCAGCAAAGTGGCCAGATATAAAATTAACTCAAACAAATCAGTAGCCTTCCTATACTCAAAGAATAAACAGGCTGAGAAAAAATTGTGGAAATGACTCCCTTCAAAATAGTCACAAACAATATAAAATATCTGAGGTTGACTCTAACCAAAGAAGTGAAAGATCTGTATGACGAAAACTTCAAGTCTCTGAAGAAAGAAATGGAAGAAGACCTCAGAAAATGGAAAGATCTCCCATGCTCATGGATTGGCAGGATTAATATAGTAAAAATGGCCATCTTGACAAAAGCAATATACAGATTCAATGCAATCCCCATCAAAATCCCAACTCAATTCTTCATAGAGCTAGAAAGAGCAATTCTCAAATTAATCTGGAATAAGAAAAAACACAGGATAGCTAAAACTATTCTCAACAGTAAAAGAACTTCTGGGGAAATCAGTATCCCAGCTCTCAAGCAATACTACAGAGCAATGTTGTTTAAAAACCACATGGTATTGGTACAGTGACAGCCAGGCAGATCAGGGGAATAGAATTGAAGACCCAGAAATGAACCCACACGTCTATGATCACTTGCTCTTTGACAAAGGACCCAATTTCATCCAGTGGGAAAAAGGTAGCCTCTTCAACAAATGGTGCTGGTTCAACTGGCAGCTAGCATGTGGAAGACTTCACATCGATCCATTCTTATCACCTTGTCCTAAGCTCAAGTCCAAATGGATCAAGGATCTCCACATAAACATATGCACATTGCAACTAATAGAAAAAAAGTTGGAGAAGAGCCTTGAACACATAGGCACAGGGGAAAATTTCCTGAACAGAACCCCAATAGTCTATGGCCTAAGATCAATCATTGACAAATGGGACTTCATAAAATTACAAAGATTCTATAAAGCAAAGGACACTGTCAATAGGACAAAATGGCAACCGACAAATTGGGAAACATCTTTTCCAACCCTACATTCAAAAGAGGGCTAATATCCAATATATACAAAGAACTCAAGAAGATAGACTCCAGAGAACCAAATAACCTTATTAAAAATGGGGTACAGAGCTAAACAAAGAATTTTTACCTAAGGAATATCAAATGGCTGAGAAGCACCCAAGAAATGTTCAACATCCTTAGTCACCAGGGAAATGCAAATCCAAACAACCCTGAGATTTCCCCTTATACCAGTCAGAATGGCTAAGA
Organism: Apodemus sylvaticus; assembly: GCF_947179515.1. Lineage (NCBI taxonomy): Eukaryota > Metazoa > Chordata > Mammalia > Rodentia > Muridae > Apodemus > Apodemus sylvaticus. The sequence continues at coordinate 48,839,757 of NC_067489.1, forward strand.
TCAAAACTCAGGAGACAGCAGGTGCTGGCAAGGATGTGAAGAAAGAGGATCACTCCTCCACTGCTGGTGGGATTTTGAGCTCGTATAACCTCTCTCTAAATCAGTCTGGAGGGTCCTCAGAAAACTGGGCATAATACTACTGGAGGACCCTGCTATACCACTCCTGGGCATATACCCAGAGGATTCTCCTGCATATAATAATGACACATGCTCCACTACGCTCATAGCAGCTATTTATAATAGCCAGAAGCTGGAAATAACCAAGATGTCCCTCTATGGAGGAATGGATACAGAAAATGTGATATATATTGTGTGTATATATATATATATATATATATATATATATATATACACAATGGAATACTATTAAGCCATTAAAATCAATGAATTAGACAAATGGAACTGCAGAATATCATCCTGAGAGCGGTAACCCAATCACAAAAGAACACTCATGGTATGCACTCACTAATTAGTGGACATTAGCCTAGAAGCTTGGAATACTGAAGACACAATTCACATATCAAATGATGCCCAAGAAGCAGGAAGAAAAAAGTATGGATACTCTAGTCCTTATTTGAAGGGGGAACAAAATACCCACAGAAGAAGATACAGAGACAAAGTGTGGAGCAGAGTCTGAAGGAAAGATCATCCAGATATTACCCCACCTAGGAATCCATCCCATACACAATTGCAAAACTCGGATACTATTGCTGATGCCCACAAGTGCTTGCTGACAGGAGCCAGATATAGCTGTCACCTGGGGGGCTCTGCTGGTGCATAACAAATACAGAGGGGGACTCTCTCAGCCAACCATTTAACTTAGCACAGGGTCCCCAGTGGAGGAGCTAGAGAAAGGACCCAAGGAGCTGAATGGGTTTGCAGTGCCATAGGAGGAACAACAGTATGAGTCACCAAGTACTCCCAGAGCTCCAAGGGACAAAACCATCAACCAAAGAGTACACTTGGAGTTACCCATGGCCCCAGACACATAGGCAGCAGAGGATAAACTTGTTGGACACCAAATGGGGGAGAGGCCCTTGGTCCTGGAAAGACTTGATACTGTAGTGTAGACTCCCAGGACAGGGAAGCAGGGGTGGGTTGACTGAGGAAAGGGAGAAGGCATATGGGATTTTCAGGGTAGAAGGGAACCAGGAAAGGGGTCAACATTTGAAGTGTAAATAAAGAATATACCTAATTAAAAAAAGAGAACTGAAAATCATCATTTTCTCAATTATGAAGCTATATAACAACCACCCAAAAGAAAAAAGAAACAAACTTCACAGGGGTTGGGGATAGTTTCAACAAAAAGCATTTCTTGCACACAGAACCTAACAATTGTCTCTTGAAACTTACAAGAAAGAATGAGTTCACGAACTCTGGGAATCTATGGCAAGGCAAATGGCCACCTTGAGTACCTCAATAAATGTTTAAAAAAATGAAACCTAATAAAAAATTTGAGAGTCAGAAAAAAAAAAAGGACATCAAAGAATTAAAGGTAGGAGAGGCCCTTGGCCCTTGTTTCTCAGAAGACTTGTCCCAATATAGGGCAAGTCCAGGACAGGGAAGCAGGAGTGGGTAGGTTAGTAAGCAGCGATGTGGTGGATGGGATAGGGTGCTTTGCAGGGGAAACCAGGAAAGGGTATAACCTTTGAAATGTAAATAAAAATATCTAATAAAAGAAAAGAAATAAAAACATTCTAAACACTGAAACCTTGAATTAAATTTCACTTAAAATATGAATGTTATCTCAAAGGATCTCTCCAAACCATTAAAAATATTGAAAAATAGAAAACATTTTAAAATGTAAATATTTAAAATATCAAACAATGATAATGAATCTGCCCATTAGAGACAAATGAGTGGTACTATAATTACTAAGAAAGAGTTGTATTAATTTGGAGTATTCTTATAAAAAGTGCATAATGAAATAATGAAGAAATATCATGAAGGTGAAAAAGGTCAGTCAACATAGAGAAGAATTACTATTAAGAAGCCAAATTCTTACTTTAAGAAACCTTTAAAATAGAAATAGAAAACTGGGTAACTTTTCAGACTTATACAGATTACAGAAATATGTAGACACATAATATTGAGTTCTATACTAGGATAAAATGAAGAAGGACGCAAAATAAAATAAAGGTGTTTGTTTTATTTAATTGTATTGACTTCATATGAAATAATTTGCAAAGTTGTAATAAAAAAGACTTTTTAAAATTTCTTTATTTTCTAATTACATTGTGATTAAACAGAATGAAGACATTTATTTTTAGATAGCACTCACTGGAAAATTTAATGATAACTAACAACATGTCTATCAATACATACTACTTCAGTCTAGAAGTTTGGTGTTTTTAAATGGAAGCAAGGGTATTGAAATCTTATAATGCTCCTCAAATGTTATCAAAATTATTTGAAGGAGCCTAAGGATATGGCTCAATGCTGTGTAAGCAGGGACTTGCATCTCCTGCTCCTGTGCAGGGTCACTTGAAACCTAACATTTCATAACCAGAAGATGGAGGGGATGGAATCCTGTAGTACTTACTGATCATGTAGCTTGTCTAGCCTAACTGGTGATCTTCAGTGTCTGAGAGAACCCTGGCTCAAAAATTATCATGGCACTCCATAGAGGAGGAAGCCTGGCACTGACCTCTTGTTTCCACTGTAAATCCATGTGTTCCTGTCCCTGTATACCATTTGATTATACCCACAAATTTTCTTTAAAATTAGTGTGAAACCAAACAATTCATAGCATATCATTTATTTCTGTAATATGTTGGCTGTATGTGTAATAAACATCAATTAGTCTGTATTTTCTATCAAATAGTATTTTATTGCCTTAGGAAACTACTTCATAGGAAGACCACTAAAATTTAAAATAGTCACAAATGGAATTCTAAGCATATTATGTAAGTCTGAAATAATCTCAACAACAAAATAAGATGGTACAAAAATCATAATACACTAATTTATGAGTATTTAAAAAATATCTCCCTTATCATTAGGCCTAATTTCTGACTGATTAAATGTGCGGATAAAGGTGTCAAATATTCTCATGTGTTATAAATTCTTACGCTCTCACGTTAACACAATGAATAGGATTCTAAGTGATGTAACTTTAAGATCATTTTTAATATATGTGAGTTGGAAAAGAATGACACATAAAACTTAAATGCATCTACACAGAATTCATGAAACCTTGCAGGAATTTAAGAGGTTACGATAAAGCAGGAAATGCAGCTTTACATTATTGGATATCCCCAATCTCTAATAGTAGCTTTCACCTTCTGCCAATCCTTTTGCATTATAAAGGTAAAGATTTATTTGACAGTTAAAAAAACAAATAAAATACAAGGAAAGAAAAATCACTAATGTTTTGGGCTGAATTCTCAAAGGTGAGTTTCTTCAAAAAATGTCCATGGTTCGAAGCAGTGTATAACCTCTTTAAGAAATTTTGATTTACTTGCAGAATGCAAATTGAAACAGTATTCAGCCATTAGAAACAATGAATTTATGATATTCTTAGACAAATGGATGGAGCTGGAGAACATCATACTAAGTGAGGTAACCCAGTCTCAAAAGATCAATCACGGTATGCACTCACTAATAAGTGGATATTAGCCTGGAAAACTGGAATACCCAAAACATAATCCACACATCAAATGATGTACAAGAAGAACTGAGGAGTGGCCCCTGGTTCTGGACAGACTCAGGGTAGCAGTATAGGGCAAAACCAGAACAGGGAAGTGGGAGGGGGTGGATGGGAGAACAGGGGGAGGGAAGGGGCTTATGTGCCTTTTGGGGAGTGGGGGGCCTGAAAAGAGGAAATCATTTGAAATGTAAATAAAAAATATATTGAATAAAAAAAAAACAGAAAAAATAAAATAAAATAAAACATCATTCGTCTGGATGACATTGCAAATTCACACTTTAAATTACTTTTTCTGCTTCAGATATAATGTAGGAATAAACAAATGAATACTACTAAGAAACAAACAATATACATGAGTAATAGCTGCGAGGAAACAAATGATAAAATTAGATATATAGGGAACTGCGATATGACTCAGCATGTAAGAATACATGCTGATCTGCCTTGGTTTCAAGAGATAATCAATAGGATTATCAATGAGGAGATAGACACACTGAAAGGAAATTGTAAAATTGAAGCACTCTAGAAATACTTAAACTTGATAAAATGAAAAAGCACAAATATCCATAGAAAAATTATGTCTTATAATTAGTCATAAATGAAGCAAGAGGAAGATATATAACTAAGCTATAAATCTTTTAAATAAAAGTATCATAAAATTGTCCATGTGCCTTTGTTAGAGGTGATACATCTTAGTTTTTGTTGAAGGAAAGTAAATGATTAAAGTATAAATTCAAGAGTTCATTCACCGTAACAGAAGGGTTCTATTTTCTCCAGTATGAATCTGATTGATAAATTAAATGTAGTTATCTCTTTTAATAGCAGATATAGATTATAAAAATATGTGACAAATTTTCATAGGTTTTCTTAGAAACATTAATTATTTTCCTTTTGATTTGTGGGAAGAAAACCTAACGTAATAAAAAGCTGATTTAGGACTTAAAGCTATATTCCTGAATACCAAATAATATAGCAATGATAATGATGTGATAAAATAGGAAGAAAGCTTTAACTAAGGCCACATTAAAAGAGTGATCATTTGGTGTTTATGGTTTCATAGAGACAATAATGAGGAATGGACAAGCAGGGGTATCCAGAAGTAGGTGGCTGCCATCTATAGTAGCAGGGCACAGTAGAAATAGTACATACATTCTTGAAACATAAAGACTACTCCCAGTACTCAATCTCCTCCAGCAAGGCCAAATCTCTGAATCCTATATAAAGTGGCAACCCAATATTCAGATTTTAATGAAAGGCAGACTTGGTCCACCATTAAAAATTACAACATCTTTCTGTTGAAATAATTGGTGCTTTGTTTCTTTGTTGTTGTTTTTCTTTTTGTTGTTGTTGTTGTTTTCATTAATTCTTTGATTAGTTTTTATCATTATTTTGTTGATTTGAAACACAGCATCCATAGACAGTCCTGGCAGGCCTGGAACTCACCATTCAACACAGCTTAAAAGTCCAAAGTCTTTTCTAAGACTCAAGACAATTTTTAATCTGTAACCGTCATAAGATACATTACATACAAAAAATAAAATTACATTGTTCTACCATACAATATCATAGAATAGACATTACCATTCCAAAAGAGACAGAGACATAGTCAGGAGATAATTAACCAACACATGGCAAAAATCCAGCGGTAGAAACTTCAAACCCACTCCATGTCTGATGTCAAAATGCTTATATGTCTCTGACCTACCAGCTTTGCTCTCTGCAAGATACATACTGGTTTTGGATGGCTGCATTCCCTTTGCGTTACTTGGAAGATATCCATGGCTCTCTTGCAACTCTAACACCTTGTAGTGCCCAGTGAAACTCAAGCTTCCCTCTTAGGGCCACAATGTATGTTCTCCTCTGCCACAAGCCTGTCCTCCAAGGCTCTCTGAGCCCATGAGGGAAGATTCCACAACCCCATTTACTTTTGTATTCTACACAGTTCTAAAGTCAGTACCGTATCACTGATAATGCTCTTGGTATGCACTCTGAATGACGGTTGCAACAACTTCTGTTTGCTCTTCCTTTCTAGAAAGAGAAACATTGAGGGTCATTTTTCTTTCATGAGTTGGCAGTTTAGCTGGGTGAAGGAAGTCTTGAGCTAAGGCTACATACCACTTTACATTAGCATAGTTCAGGCACCCCTTAATGATGCTATTCTCCCTCTGATGTAATGATTTAATGATGAAATGATGTTAATTACAGCCTTTATTTGAGTTCTGGCCCTGATATTGAGTTTGTCCAGTGCCCTGTTCCTCTTCTAACTGTGCATTTTGTCTTTTGTTCCTGCATTTTCCCTTTCAGACCAGAATAAGAGTTATTAGTAATAACCACAGTGTCAATCAATATTCAGCTGTTTTGAAACTTCCTTTGCCCACTAAAGTTCTTTCCTCAGGCAAATTTTTAGGATGTGGGCAGAAATCAATCACAAGATGGGTCCTGGTTGCTACTAATCTTCCCTCTCAAATATTTTGAACTGTACCCCAACAGTGCAAATTGTTCTCAATAATGCCTTCCAAGCTCCTATTCGCATGATCCCATAAGAGTCATTGAAGGTATGCATCCAGTTTTCTGTTCCAAAACCCAAAATTCTTGAACATTTCTGAAAAAAAAAGAGACAAAGGGAAAAACAGCAACAAACCCAATACACAAAAACTACATTAAGATCTTCCACAACAACAGCCTGCTTTCTAATACCAACTTATATCTTAGTTAGTTTCCTATCACTTGGATAAAAATGAGGATTGGTATTTATAGGAAAAAATGATTTGACTCATGTTTTCCGAGGTAAAATAGTCTATGATGGCCAAATGGAGGTAAGAGACAGCATGTATCTGGGGAATCAGATGAGTATTCACAACTCAAGAAGTGCACAAATGGAAATGGCTTTTGATACCTCAAATTCTGCCCTCAATGGCATGCTTTTTCTAGCAAGGACACAATCCTAAACTTATCCAAACAATGCTATTCACTGGAAAGAAATTATCTATGTGATTAAGGATGTGGAAATATCTCATTTAAACAATCATACTGTATATTGACAAATTAGGAAAAATATGATAATATTTTCAATTTGAACTGTCTAATTAGGGCATCTTTTGAACTTTGAAGTATAAAAGTCATATAAGTACCTATATATACTACAATAAGCTTCTATGAAACATTTAGAAGGGGCAGTTGGGGTTCATGGGTTCTTAACACTCCGTGCTCAAGTAATAAAGGCAAGCAATTCAGCTACTGAAGTGTTAAGCACTGGGAAATGAGAATAACACACAGCAAAAATGATTTTATTCGGAAGTGTGGGTGAAAAAACCCAGATGCCAGGAAAGCAATAGGCTCCCAGTGATGAAATTAGCTGAAAGACCCAACAAAGTAGAGAGAGAACCTGTAGCGACCATATGCAGAGGTAAGGCACAGCCACTGGGTGAGGGATGGTGCCACCTGCCCATCTCAGAATTGTTCTTCTCCAAAGGAAATACAGAGACAAAGAATGGAGCAGAGACTGGAGGAAAGTCCATTCAGAGACTGTTCCACCTGGGGATCTATCCCATCTGCAGACACCAAACCCAGATACAGATGCAGATAATGTCAGCCAACCATCCATTGGATTGACTACTGGAAACTCAATGGAGGAGTTAGGGGAAGGATTTTAGGAGATGAAGTGGTTTGCAATGTCATATGAAGAACAACAATATCAACCAACCAGAAACTCCAGAACTCCCAGGGACTAAACCACCAACCAAAGAGTGCACATGGAGGGTTCCATGACTTCAGCTGAAGGGGTAGCAAAGGATTGCCCTATCTGGCATCAATGGGAGGAGAGGCCTTTGATCCTGTTGAAGCTTGATGCCCCAGCCAAGAGCAATCCTAGGTTGGTGAGGCAGGATTGGGTGGGGCAGCACCCTTATAGAAACAGGGGGAGAGGGTGAAGGGATACGGGGTTTGTGGAGGGGAAACTGGGAAGATGGATAACATTTGAAATGCAAATAAAACAAACATACAAAAGTACTTATGTAGTAAGTTCTGTGGAGTGGCTATCACATTCATATTTACAAAATACTACTGAGGGGTCCCTATAAATGTTGCAAAAATGAGTTTTAGATTTGACTATTCAAGATTATTATGACACTAGTAACAGCAGTGTCCATGGAATTGTAATGCTAAGTTAACGTATAGTAAGCTAGAAGAATGGAAGTTAAAAAGCTAGAGTCTAGGCATTAGACAGTATTGCAAAGAAGCTATTATAAAATAATCCATTACAGCACATGAATAAGGCAGACAATTTTAATCTGTCATAGATAGTATGAAATATACAATTTTGGATAAAATGATCATAAAATTAATGTCTTGTAGACTGACTGTGGTGGAGCAGTTTAAAGTATTGCAGTGTTTTATTTAAAAATTAAATTATAGGACTGGAAATAGAGAAGATATTGTGAAATGTTTAAAATCCTTGTGATATAGACTTCTTTCACAGTTTTACACAAGGAAATAAAAGTTTGCTTACACTCACGGGGTTGGGAAGACAGAGGCATGTATATGTGTATATATATATGTGTATATATATATATATATATATATATATATATATATATGGCTCACTAGCTAGTATAGATTACCTAATTGGTTTGCATTAGGTTAGTGTGAAAGCAGGTTTGTGTGTATATATATATATATATATATACAGATACACACACACACACACACCACAAGAAAATTCACACACTCATGTGCATAATTATATACAACTGAACTACAGGTATTCGGGAGGATTTATTGGAAAATGTTGATAACCATGAGCTTTTGTTATCAAAATACAAGACGGTGATAAATGGTTAACATTCTTCAATTTGCAATAACTCTTTGCCTTATTTTCCTGCTGCTTTGCAATGACTGAAAGATTACATGTACACTTCTTATATTTCTCTTTCCGGGCTTTTAATTTTCTATACAGTCCAAGTGTCTACTTTTGTCGCAGGTAAAAATGAAACAACATATATATGAATTCTAAGCTTGCATGTGTGGTTTCATTAATACCTTCATCTAAAAAGAAAAAAAGATCAAAGTTATTTTTTATCTTCATATGTCAAAATTTCAGAATAAAAGTTATAAAATTAACTCCCTAGATTGTTGTCATATGAAAAATTCATAGATATTCCCTAAAAATTATTATTCTGATTTTGACAGAAAAATAACAACCATTAGTAGACATCAAAGGCATCCAAAGAGGAAAGGTGTTCCTATCCACTTTTAAAGAAAGGGTAACATCTTTCAAAGGAGGACAGTAAAAACAGTTAATTATTTAGTCTGAGAAGTGTTGCAATGAGCTTACATTGCAGGCTATGTTGGGTTGTCAACTTGCTTGGGACAGCCAGGAGAGAAATCTGTGTTTCAAAGAAGGTAGACAGAAAATGCCTACCAAAGGCTCTATCATGTTATGAAAAATCTCTCAAATTTTGTGGAACATGGGCTGTTTACCTCTGAGGAGGAGTATGTAGCCCCTGATGTTGAAGCTGAAACTGAATTTGAAAAAAAATAGTAGAGTATTTCACCTATTTTTGTGTGGTCTTTTAAAACAAATATTTGTCATTTGCCTACCTCAAATTCTGTCTATTGTAATGAGGACAAATTATGATTGCAAACACAGATTTCTTAAGCTAAAAATGATAAATCACAGAATTTACTTGTGATGTTGCTAATTTGTTAGTTTGTCTCACTAAAAGTAAATTGAAGCTAATTTAATTTATAATCATGATAAATTAATATGGTTTTCAACAATAAATGATAAAATCATCTAGTAGATTTATTATTAGTATTAGTATTAGTAGTAATAATAGTAGTAGTAGAAGTAGTAGTAGTAGTAGAGGTAGTAGTAGTAGTACTGGTGAACATGTAACAGAAAAGTGCTGGAAGTTATATTTATAGTTGGATGAATCATTTATTTCTTCCTTTTAGATGAATACATTTATTTTCCATTCCTTCCTTCCTTCCTTCTTTCCTTCCTTCCTTCCTTCCTTCCTTCCTTCCTTCCTTCCTTCCTTCCTTCCTTCCTTCCTCCCTCTCCCTGACCACTATCTAGTCTATCTCTTCTCCTACTACTCCCTCCCCCACAACTATCCTCTATACCAACTGCCCTTACCTTTATTCTCTGTTTCTCTTCAGAATAGAGCAGAAACCCCATGAGTATCAACCAACTGTGTGTTGGATGAGGCAAACCATTAGAAAGTTCCTAACAAAGTCAAAAAATAAGACACAGTTTCTGCCCCTAGTACTAAGATTCCAATAAGAAGATCAAGATACACAACTGTAGCATATATGCAGAGAGCATAGGTCAGTCCTGTGGAAGCTCCCTGGTAGGCGATTCAGGCTCTGTAAGACCCTATGAGCCCATCTTGATTGATTTGTGAGTTTTCTTGTCATGTCCTTGACAACACTGGTTTCTATAATCTTTCCTCCCCTCTTATACAGGATTTCTTGAGCTCCACCTAATGTGTGGCTGTATCATTTCTAATAAAGTTTCAGATAAGTTTACAATCATTCCTTATCCAATTAGTGTCAATTTTTTTGTGGGGGGCAGTGCACCGAACCGTATTGATGGTATTCAAGAGAGTGGGGAGAGTTCCCTAGGCCCCTTCTGTTATGGGGTCTGGGATGGAAATTGTGAGGGAAATGCTCAGGCAGTTCTGAGGGCCAAGTTGGGACAGGGACTCCTCAGCAACAGAGGGCTGTTCTCTTATTCTCAGCCTCCTTGCTGGGGTAGGAGGTCCAAGGTTTCTTACCCCTTGGAGATCATGTAGGCCATGAGGTCCACCACCCTGTTGCCATAGCTATATTCATTGTCATAAGAGAAAATGAGCTTTACAAAGTTGTCATTGAGAGCAATGCCAGCCCCAGTATCAAAGGTGGAAGAGTGGGAGTTGCTGTTGAAGTCTCAGGAGACAACCTGGTCCTCAGTGTAGCCCAGGATGCCCTTTAGTGGGTCCTCAGATGCCTGCTTCACCACCTTCTTGATGCCATCATGCTTGGCAGGTTTCTCCAGGTCAGATCTACGACAACTATATTGGGGGTAGAGACAAGGAAGGCCATGCCAGTGAGCTTCCTCTTTAGCTTTGGGATGACGTTGCCCACAGACTTGGCAGAACCAGTGGGTGCAGGAATGATGTTCTGGGCAGTCCCACGGACATCATGATGCAGCTTCCCAGGGGGGCCATCCACAGTCTTCTGAGTGGCAGTGACTACATGGTTGGTGATCATGAGTCCTTCCACGATCCCAAAGTTGTCATGGATGACCTTGGCCAGGGGAGCTAAGCTGTTTTTGGTGCAGGAAGTATTGCTGACAATCTTGAGTAAGTTCTCATAGTTCTCATAGATTACACCCATCACAAACATGGGGGCATCGGCAGAAGAGACAGAGATGATGGCCCTTTTGGTTCCAGCCTTCAAGTGGGCCCCAGTCTTCTCCATGGTGGTGTAGTTGCCAGTACACTCCACAGCATACTCAGTACTAGCATCACCCCATATAATATTGCGGGATCTCGCTCCTAGAAGACTGTGATATGCTGCCCATTGATGACAAGGCTTCCAATTCTCAGCCTTGACTGAGCCTTTGAATTTGCCATGGGCGGAGTCATACTGGAACATGTTAAACATGTAGTTGGGGTCAATGAAGGGGTCATTGATAGCAACAATCTCTACTTTGCTAGATGCAGAGCAGAAAACAGCCCTGGTAACCAGGTGTTCAATACAGCCAAATCTGTTTACATTGACCTTCACCATCTTGTCTACAGGACAAGGCTGGTACTGCACAAGAAGATGCTACTGTCTTTGGAACAGGGAGGATCAGAGAGCCCAGTGTCTACTTTTTAAAACCTTCTTAAGTTAGTCCATTTTCTGATTTCCGTTATTGTTTACATGCTACATGCTCATTAGTCAAATCAATACTTTAATGTTGCTTCTTTTGGAAGCTTTTGAGAAAGGCTGATGTTAGCTTTGATGTTAGCTTCTAGTGTGGTTAGTTCTGTAAATTTCTCTAATACTATTGTGAATAGTATAGTTTATTTCATTTGTCATATGGTGGATGTTAAAGAATTATAAGGTCTATTTTATTACTTAAAGATTGTCAAGTTTATTTAGACATCTAATCTATTTACATGTAAGAGATATTTACATACATAATTTTCTTGGTTGAATATATAGAGGTAGAAATTTTGTTTCTTAAATGTGATATTTCAGCTCTACTAAATAATACACACCTCTTTTGGTTTATCTTATTTTTGTTTTTGTTTTTGTTTTTAGTTAATTACACTCACGGATGCTATGTTGTAAGAGTATCTATTACCTTTCACATTTTCTTATACTTGATAATTATTAAAACTTTCAAATTTTCATCTATTTTAATCCAATTGAAGTTTGATTTCATACCTCTGATTCATCATGGCAGTGCTAAACTTTTCCCCAAGGATTTTATTTTGTCTTAGTGCATGCATTCACACATACATACATATGTACGTATACATGCATATATATATATATGTATATATATATGACAAGAATAAGGTATTCATGGTAGTTACTTATTGAAACTGTACAATTTATATATATAGGGTATATATATAAATGTATACATATACATGTATACATGTATATTATATATACATATATGTATATTTATAAGTATATTATATAAATGGTAGTTATTCAATCTAGTCATTTAATGCCAAAATCAATGTGAAAATACTTTATACCAGTGAAGATACAGCATGCAGTAAGAATGTGTAGATACAGTAATTTACTTGCTACTGTACAGATGGAATTAGATAACATCATATTACATTAATTAGAGTAGGAACAGGAAACAATTACTTTAAGCAGTCACCCATATCTGAAATTATAAAAATTCAAGATCACAAGAGAATTGAGAAGAGCCTGAGATTCACATGAGGTTAACTGAGAGAAGAAAGAAGACTGTCCGAGGAGATAGAGAGGAGATAGGCTCAGTCAGAAAGAACCTGCTTTATATTTTTAGTTATTGCTCAGTGTGAAGCACAGTATTGTTAGTACTCTGATGTGTATCTTAATAATTCTAAGAGCATAAATGTCAAACATCTTCTTGGAAAAAACAATAAATAGTTGATGGGATGAGTAGATTAAGTAGCTTGACTTAATTGTTATACACTACATTAATATCTTACAGTCTTACTTTGTATCTCATATATATATATATATATATATATAGCATGATTTGTTCATTTACCATTAAAAGGATACTTAGTAATAAATCCATAAATATTGATAATGACAAATTAGAATGCTGGAAAAGCATGATTATTGATTTATAATCACATAAATATAATAAATAATCCATTCTTAAATTATCAGATAATAACATTATCTTACAAAAATAGGGTATTATTCTGAGACAATAGTTGATGAGTACTTACTGTGCAATAATGAAGACCTGAATTCAAATACCTAATAAGTATATTAATAATATCAGCCTGTTAATAGGCTAGAAGTACCCGCATGTGAATTATACCCAGGAGCTTATTTATGCAGTATAATCAATGGGGATTCCTGATTTGTAGTTAAGTGTTAACAAATTAAGATGCTTTTGGTTCAGTCATAGGCCACATTTCAAAGGAATAAAGACAGTAGCCCATTCTGACCCATTCTGACCTCTGTGAAAACACACACACACACACACACACATACACACATACACACACACACACACACACACACACACACACACACAAGACAACACAGAGAAAGGAGAGAAAGAAAGAGAGAGAATGAAATTAACATATACTGCTACTGTTTGAGCATATTATTTTAGAAATTATCCTGAGTGAGATAACCCAATCACAAAAGAACACACATGTGTGCACTTACTGATAAGTGGATATTAGCCCCAAAGCTCTGAATATACAAGATACAATTCACAGACCACATGAAGCTCAAGAACTATGACCAAAGTGTAGGTGATTCAGTTTTTCTGAGAAGGGGAACAAAATATTCACAGGAACAAAATATGGAGATAAAACGTGGAGCAGAGACTGCAGAAAAGGCCATCCAGAGACTGTTCCACCTGGGAATTCATTCCATATACAGTCACCAAACCCTGGCACTATTGTGGATGCCAAGAATTGCTTGCTGAAAGGATCCTGATATGGTTGTGTTCTGAGAGGCTCTGCTAGAGCCTTGCAAATACAGAGGCAGATGCTTGCAGCCAACCATTGGACTGAGCTTCCTCAAGAAAGGAGTAAGAGAAAGGACTAAAGGACCTGAAGGCCTTTACAACCTTGTTGGAAGAACAACAATATAAACTAACCAGACACCCCCAGTGCTCCCAGGGACTAAGCCATCAACCAAGGAGGACACATGGCTCCAGCTGCATATGTAGCAGGGGATTGCCTTGTCAGGTATCAATGGGAGGAGAGGTCCTTGATCTTTTTAGAATAGATGCCCCAGAGTAGGGTAATTGAAGGCAGGGAGATGGGAGTAGGATGGGTGGAGGAAATCCCTCATAGAAGCAGAGGGAGGAAGGATGGGATAGGGGGCTTCCTGGAGAGGGGGAAGACTAGAAAAGGGAATAACATTTGAAATGTAAATGAAATACCCAATTTAAAAAATAAAATATTTGCAGTAATAAAACTATATACACTCAAGGAATACTAGGTTTTCATGGACACATGTTTTGAGGGAGCAATATATTAGCAGTTCACTACTAACAATTATATTGATTTAAAAGATAATGTGTTTTAATGTTATTTATATAAACCTCTAAGTGATAGAAACAAGGTGACTTCATATACATATATACCTAATGCTAAAATGGCACCTTTTATAAATAACCAAAATGATAGCAATTCCTAACAAAGCAATTGAAAACATCTATTTTATTGAAAAAGTGAAAATGTCCCCACATTCTCTAATGCATTTTAAGTAATATTATTAGAATCAATATAAAATTCTTTCATAAGTACTTTGTAACACTTATTGTTATTAGGTTATGTAGAAACAGGTTTCATTATATCATTTTTTTGTAAAAATATCAGTTTGTTGATCTTTTATCCCCTTCTTGTCCAGGGAGACCCTATTCTATTTTGTTCTCTATCCCACTTCTTTCCTACCACATTCTAATCACAGTTGACTTTTGACCACACGTCCCTTTTTTATCTTTTATTGATTGATTGATTGATTGATTGATTTTAAACTGCAGATTTTATTGCCCTCCTGGTCCACCCTCTGACTGTTCCACCACTAATACCTCCTCCCTGCCCCCTGTCTCCAGGAGGATGTCCCCACCCCACCTGACCTCTAAACTGCCAGGGGCCTCCAGTCTCTTAAGGGTTAGGTGAATCTTCTCTGGCTGAACTCAGATCTGACAGTTTTCTGCTGTATATGTGTTGGGAGGGGGTCTCATATCAGCTGTTGTGTGCTATCTGGTTGGTGGTCCAGTGTTTGAGAGATCTTGGGGGTCCAGGTTAATTGAGACTGCTGGTCTTCCTACAGGGTATCTCTCCTCCTCAGCTTCTTTTTTTTTTCTTGGATATATTCTTTATTTACACTTCAAGTGATTTTCCCATTCCTGGATCCCCCCTTCCCGAAAGTCCCATAAGCCCTCTTCCCTCCCCCTGTTTCCCAATCCACCCCTTCCCACTTCCCTGTCCTGGTATTCCCCGACACTGCTGCACTGAGCTTTTCCAGCACCAGGGGCCACTCCTTTCTTCTTCTAGGGCACTATTTGATATGTGCATTGTGTCTTGGGTATTCCAAGTTTCTAGGCTAATAACCATTTATCAGTGAGTGCATCCCATGAGTGTTCTTTAGAGACTGGGTTACCTCACTTTGGGTGACATTCTCTAGATGCATACATTTGTCTAAGAATTTCATGAATTCATTGTTTCTAATGGCTAAATAGTACTCCATTGTGTATATATAAAACATTTTCTGAATCCATTCCTCCGTTGAGGGACATCTGGGTTCTTTCCAGATTCTAGCTATTATAAATAGAGCTGCTGTGAACATAGTGGAGTGTGTGTCCTTATTACATGCTGGAGAATCCTCTGGGAATATGCCCAGGCTTCTTTTCTAATTCAACCACAGGGGTGAGCAGCTTCTGTCCATTGGTTGGGAGCAAATATCTGCATCTGACACTTTCAGATATTTGTTGGGTCTTCCTGGAGAGCAGTCATGATAGGACCCTTTCTGGGAGTGCTCCATATCCTCAGTAGTAGTGTCAGGCCTTGGGGCCTCCCCTTGAGCTGGGTCCAACTTTGGGCCTGTCTCTGAACATTCTTTTTTCTCAGGCTCCTCTCCATTTCCATCCCTGAAGCTCTTTCAGACAGGAACAATTATGGGTTAGAGTTTTGAATGTGGGATGGCCGCCCTCTTCCTCATTTGATGCCCTGACTTTATGCTGGAAGTGGGCTCTATCCTTTCCTCTCCCCATTGTAGGGCACCTCTTCTAACGTTCCTCCTTTTGATTCCTGTGAGTCTCTCACCTCCCAAGCCTCTGGTACATTCTGGAGGGTCCCCCCCAACTTGCTTTCCCTCAGAGGTTCAGTACTTTTCCCCCACAAATGCCACATCATGTTCCCCTCTCACCCCAATCCCCTTTCCCTCCCAGGTCCCTCCCTCATTCCCCCCTTGTGGTTGGTTTCTTCTCCCTCCCAAGTGGGACTAAAGCATATATACCTGGGTAGTTCAGCTTGTTGACCTTTTTGAGTTCTGTGGACTGTATCTTGGGTATTTTGTACTTTTTTGGTTAACATCCAATTATTAATGAGTACACACCATTAATGACCTTTTGGGTCTGAGTTACCTCACTCAGGATGATATTTTCTCTTTCCATACATTTGCCTGCAAAACTCAAGATGACCTCCTGCCCCCCTGCCTTTATGAGGATGTTCCCCTACCCAACCCCCATTCCACCAGACCTCTAAACTCTCTGGGGCCTCCTTATCTTTATACCCCATTCTTTTATTGTGTTGTTTGGTTTGTTGGTGGTTAGCTTCTTGAGTTCTTTACATACTTTGGATATTAGCCCTCTATCAGATGTGGGGTTAATGAAGATTTTAAGTGTTATAGACAAATTGTTTACCTTATAAACTATAGTCAGGAAAAAATAAAAGTTAAGAATATCTTTCCAATATATAGTCATAAGTCTTAAGTACTTTCATATTTGTATTTTGACTTGAAAACTAAATCATAAAATAAAAGTGTTACATGATGATTTTTGTAACAGTCTTTACAAAGGCTATGTAACCAATCAGGGATGACTTTAAACTTCTGATTCCCTTTTCTCATAAATTACTACTACTTGCACATGGAATAGTGGACATGAAGCCCAGTTTATAGTGTGACTTGGGTTACTTATTTTAAATATAATATCTTCTTACCTACAAAACTCTAACAAGCTGTATCACAATAATAATTAAAATAATGATTGCCTTGAATTTTAATGAGGTTCAGTTAAATTGAGTTCTATTATATATTGCTTTAAAAATTATTTTTTTAAATCATCATTTATATAAAATACAGCTGGAGCTGTTCTGTGCTGCCTATTCAGTAGGGTGATTAAGGTCAATCCCTAAAGTGAGAAAATTAACATAATTCGAAGGATCTGTAGAGGTGATATTATATCTGGAAAGAGCCTAGACAGAGATATCCTCTGCAAGATCTTGTCAATTAAACACCTCAGATTCCAAGGTCAATTTGTACTCATTGTAAATATTTCCCAAATAATATTGATGTCTAATCAGGATGCAGTTGATTGTGCATGTGTGTGTGTGGGTGTGTGTGTGTGTGTGTGTGTGAGAGAGAGAGAGAGAGAGCGAGAGATCTTCTATCCTAGACCATACACTAATTTAAGATTTAAAACTTCATGTAGTAGTGAAAACTAATGAGCTGGTGACTTATAATAGCACACATATTAAAGTACACCTAATATTGAAATTAGCTAAATTATGTCATCATTAGACATTGTTACTAACTAATGTTTTGGAAAATCAGTGTCTGTATGTAAGGGTTACGGTCACAAAAATCCTTTCTTTCTTTGGCCTGATACCAACTCTCTCTTTAAATTTGTTCCTATGGTTAATGTTATTGTGATTTGCCATGTATTTTATAATTTTATGCAAATTTAGTTTATTTAATATTAAACTTTGGGCATTTATTTTTTCACAAGGACTAATTGTAGGTACCAAGACCTGCGATGTTTGTGACGTCATACAAGCGACAATTAAGACAATATATAGGTCTGTTGCCAAGGCAACGGCCACCGTTTACCCAGAATTCCATAGCCCACCTTTACCTGTAACTACATCATCACCCATATATAACCAGGCAGTGTTTTGCCCCCGTCCTCTTTTCTTTTCTTTTCTTTCTCTCCTTCCTTCCTGCCCGCTACCCCTTCCCTATCTTAAATAAAGTCCCATGTGGAACTGTTTGGCCTGGTGTATCTCATTGTGGCCCATGTCTCCACCAAATCCCAGCGCGCAATGCATGCATGACAAGCAGACAGGATCTTTTGCACAGAAACCAACACTAATGAATTTATCAATTTAAGGATACAAGGACAGTCTTTTATTTGCCAGTTGTTCATTTTGTTTACTTTGTTTACTTTCACAATCTGTTTACTAGTCTTAACATATTTGAGTTTCCAAACACAAATATCTTAAGACACAATGCTATAGAAGTTGATTTTATGTTCATATAACAGCTTTGGGAGATTATTTACCGTCAGTGGATCGCTGTATTTCAAGTGATCTTTTCGTGACCCAGGCTTCTTCACTTTATGAATCCATCATCTCTCAGGGCTTTATTATTGAATGTTTTCAAGTGGAAAAGTGCTAGTGGTAAGAGGCGAGGTCCTAGCGGGCACTGCTGCATCCGAATGTCTCCACTTGGGACAAGCAAACATTGCTATTTCTCTGCTTCCTTTGAAACACATCAGTCACGTGACCACATATCCCTAACCACACAAGGCCATGAGATGAAGACTCTATGTTGAAGAGGCCCCTCCCAGTGACTATTCTGTTCGATAGGAAAGGTAAAAATGTAGTGTAGTGTTTGTGAAGAGGGCCATTATTCTGGATTCCAAAATCTGTGTGTAATCTTATTTCCTCTTCAGGGAAACAAATATAAATTCTATCCAGTCACTTAATTGATTTGAAAGTAGTATCACCTATAATAGTGAATGTGAAAAATACTACAAATGAAACCAAGCTGTGTATGATGTGCGAGATAGTCGAGAGTGTTCTGGGAAGACTTCAACCTGAAAGCCCCTCGACTTTACAGAGAGAAGCAGCAGGGTTTAATCTTCCACCTCCTCTTCCTATCCCTCCACATTTTCTTGCTTCTGTTCTATTTGTCTTTCCTCATCATTTATTCTTCTTGTTGCAATTCAGTTTTCATGCAAGGATGGAATTTTATTGCTTTGCCTCCTCCCATGGCATACACTAAAGTTTGCTAATTAATCATAGGTGATAGGCACAACTTCAGAGAAAAAAATGTGTTTTATTTTCTGTGGGTAAGAATTCTGATCTTGGCCTTTCCAAAATAACAGAAATTACTTAATCCAAGAATAGTTGAGATACTCATAGACCAGTACACAATCTTTTGTTTGGGGTTTGGGTTAAAGTTAATGGACTATATCTCCTTAAGAATGACACAAAGCTGGAAGGTTGTGATATAGGGGATATATATCAACTATAATGAGCAACAGTTCAACGTTCACTGTTTGTTATAGTATTTTAAATTTAATTTTAAGATGTAAAACCTATTTTTATGCTGAAACTAGTCAAATCTTACTTGACCATTAAAATATTAGGAGTAGATAGACAGGATATGAAACACGAGATGCCATGTCTCTCAACCCATTTAATCCACTGGAAAGCTGTAGGATTCAATAAAGAGGCAATGAGTTTTAGAAATGGGGGCACTCATGTTTTTTACAACATATCTTAGAGAGCTAGTATTGCTGCTCACAAATCATAGTTATTATTTATACAAAAAACACAAGGAAACTACTCACAAATTTATGACACCCCAAATTGATGAATTTTAGTTCAAGAAAAAGTGAAATACACTGATTTAGTTAGGGTGTTCTTGGGTAACAGTATACTTTCTTTGATTTTGTTTGTCTTTTCTGAACTCATCCTGAATTCCAGTAGCTTTAGCTTGCTCTAGACTTACAAAGCTCTTCTTTTTAAAACACCCGGGTCTTATGGTCTATTCTGATGTTCCCTAATCATAATTAAAACTATACTTTTCATTGGCAATAGGTTAAGTGCACAGTTGATTTGACCCTTGTTCCTTCACAGTCAACTATACCTGTCTCATCTGAATAGTGAATAAGTTTCTTTACTCAGGTCAGAAATGACTCCTTCATGGCCAGCTACTTATTAAATAAAAGTTCAAGTTATTAGCCAACACATGGATTAGATCAACTGGGATAATGTTTACTAAAGTCATCTCATGCAGAAAGGATAAAGAAGTTCAGGTCTCATTAGACATTTTATTCTGACCTGTATACAACAATACAGTAGAGGAAGAAATTATATTCTAAAGCATAGAGGACAGACATTTTAATCTCCCAAGATCTCTTACTGGTAGAGTCAGGCATGAGATTCATCATTAACATAAAAACTATGTATCAAAACCAGTACTCAGCCACACTAGTTTTACTTGGAAGAAGATGATAATACCATGAAATATATGTCACCCAAAATTACTACAATACTGGTTGGGAAATTTCTGCTTCTGTGACATTTGATCTTCAACATCTTCCTGTGCCTATGTATGTCTCTAGTATAAGCACAGGAGTCTGTGAAGCAAGAAGAAAGAGTCACCCACTAGATACAATCTTTGGTAGCATTTGGATTTCCTAGAATCTTACCACCCTGATTCTTTCTTAGGAAACACAAACTCAGCAGACCTACAGGATAGAACACTAAGGGAAAGAAGACATATCCTTCACTATAAAGTTTTAGATTATATACATTAAGATTTTCATGAATATTAAAGTAACATAAATGTATTTAAAAGAATAAATGATATTAGGGAGGCAATGTTAGACTGCAATGATGGAACACCTATCATGTTTCAAATTGTATGCTAATGTCACAACTCTAGAATGATAATGTAAAGAGATAATGTGACTTTCAGGACAGAAAAAAAAAACATAACTATGGAAGTGGAGTCTTCATGGGTACATTCATCATTAAGCCAATGTATTCCACTGTGTATTGTAGAAGTAGAGACATGGCTGTCTCTGAAGCACCGAGAGATAGGTGCTTGCGAGACCGGCACAAAGCCTTCCAGCACTGTATTCTTAAATAAGTAGACTCTGAAACTGTGAGAAAAGAACTGTTATTGTTTTTATGATATACCTTCTATAGAATTTTATTAGAGTAGCCCGGATAGACAAAATAGTATTTTCCACTTAAAAACAACATATGTGGCTTAGGAATTTGAATCAATAGTTAAAAGGCTGTAAGGGGAGGTTCTGATACTAAGGTCTTATGCCTTAATTGGTTCTTGATTTGTCAGTAAAGAAGGTTGGAAGCTAATTGCTGGTGTGAAGGTATAGGTGGGGCTTCTGGGTTCCAGGAAGAAAAAGGCAGATGCAAGGAAGGAGAGAAGCTTTTCTGCCAGTCTTTGTAAAGAGGAAGACACTGTAATGATGTAAGGCTTCAGAGCTCGGGCCTATGGCCTTCACTAAGGGCGGGTGGGCCACGATGTTGGGCAGGGACTAGGTCAACAAGCCACTTAAACTTTAGTTTAGGGCAGGAAGAAAAATGGAGATAATAAATTGGTAAAGTCGCATCTTTCCTGTGCCCATCAATTGTTCCAAGAAGGCAAATTCTAAAGGAATTAACTATGGGTGTGTGTCTTTTATTCAAAGATTCAAGAGTTTTGGGTTAGATCTGGCAGCAGCTGTTCCAAGAACAAATGCAGGTAGTCACCCTGGAGCAAAGGTCAAAACAAATGGGAGCCAGGAGTGGAGCTGGTGGATCTGTAACCTCCTGGAGCTAAAGGCAGGTAGAAAAGGAAGCCTGGTTGGGGCTGGTGGCATCTATCCCTGAGCTAAGCCCCTTGGAACAAAAGGAAAGGTTGGAAGAGCCAGAGCACAGGCTGCATCCCATGCAAAGGTCATAGAGCTATTACAAAACTACTCACAACAAGGCAACTTGTAGTGTGGTCCTAATGATGAGTGTGATTTCAAGCATCCACCAAATGCCAGGTCCTGATGTGTCTGCCTGGAGACTTTGGCTCAAGATAATAGTGTAGAGAGTAAGAGTGGAGGACCCTGGATGTCATCTTCTGACTTCCCTATATCCACATACCACCAGCCATTGTCGACTCATAGACATCAACAATTATAAAATAAGCTGCTCATAGGTGTGAGAAAAATAGGATCTTTTCTGCTAGGATTTATTTCATATTTGACCAAAATGTTAATTTGATAGAGGGAGTGCCAGAAATCACTTTTAGCATAATTAAAAATATTGTGTCACTATACTTAGAGGTAAACCAATAGAAATATAGGTTCTAATTATGATATCAAATGAGATTTCGTCATACAGAAATCTTACTAATTATATTCAATAAGAAAATAAAGATTTTAATTTTGAATTGGATATTATTTTAATACTTTTGTTAAATAAATAGTTAAATATTGATTACTTAAGTTTTCCCATATCCTACAGGATATGAAATTAAACAGAAAGTGCCATAGGTGCTTATAGCACCTTGGACCCTTGATCTTTACTTTTTATGAGATTACTACTGTTCAAGGAGTAATTCTGTAAGATCTAGTACTGAAAATTTCTAAGTTATTAAACATAAAAGGCCTCAAAGGGGAAAAAGTTAAGCTATAGATATGCAGGTATTTCGAATATATATTACTTAGCATAATTTCTATGAATTTTGATTTTGTTAAATGCTAGATTTTTGTTAATTCATAGTGCACCCACATTCATGTAACAAATATTTTAATTTTTTTGCAGTTTTCTTTAATGACTAAAAAAATTTTTATTTTTAAACAAGGAATGCTATTCTAAAAATATGAATCTGTTCACAATTTTATGATTATAGATAGCTTTAAAGTAGATTAAACCCCTGTCCAATATAACTCTTAATTAGTTTTGAGTACATTGTTGGCTTTCAATGGAATATCTAGTATTCCTCAATTAATGAAAATACCCAATTATGTGCTGATCCAAACTTATCTGAATCATTCCACAGGGCTTTTGATAAAACTAAATATGACTTCCATCATTAGACTCAGATTTCAAAATGAGTCTATTGGTTTATCTAGACTTCTGCTCTGTTAAATGCCTATATTGGCAAGACAGCTGAGACGTCTAGATTTCAGACCAAAGTTTAGCTAACTTAAATATGATATCCTATAATTGATAGCCTCCTTGACAGAGGTTTAGGTCTTGGATGACCTAAAAGTTAAGGCTCTGAGAATATATGTGGGATATCATCTATTATGGTAACTGACATAAAAGTAATCATTCTTTTTACTGGGGTTCTGGCCTGCATAGAAGAAAGATCTCTGTGCTTTCTCACTATGGACAAATCTTGACTGGCAGCCTCTCCAGTCAAATTGCTATAATTTCCTCAACATGATGGACTATATACCCCAAATCATAAGGTGAAATTCTTCTTTTCCTATGCTGCTTCTCATATGGTATTTGTTCAAAGCACAAAAGAAAGAGATGGATTCCAGTTGAGCCAGCACCATTTGTTAAAAAGACTATCTTTTTTCCAGTGGATGTTTGCAGCTCCTTTGTCAAAGATCAAGTGACCATAGGTGTGTGGGTTCATTTCTCGCTCTTCAATTCTATTCCATTGATCTACTTGCCCGTCTCTGTACCAATACCATGCAGTTTTTAACACTATTGCTCTGTAGTACTGCTTGAGGTGGGGGATACTGATTCCCCCAGAAGTTCTTTTACTGTTTAGAATAGTTTTTAACTATCCTGGGTTTTTTGTTACTCAAGATGAATTTGAGAATTGCTCCTTCTAACTCTATAAAGAACTGAGTTGAGATTTTGATGGGGATTGCATTGAATCTGTAGTTTGCTTTTGGCAAGATTGCTATTTTTACTATATTAATCCTTCCAACCCAAGAGCATGGAAGATTTTTCCATTTTCTGATGCCTTCTTTGATTTCTTCAAAGACTTGAAGTTCTTGTCATACAAATCTTTCACTTGTTTGGTTAGAGTCATATCAAGATACTTTATATTGTTTGTGGCTATTGTGAAGGGAATGCAAATTGACCCATTCTTATCCCCTTGTACTAAGCTCAAGTCCAAGTAGATCAAGAACCTCCACATAAAACCAGACACACTGAAACTAATAGAAAAGAAACTGGGGAGGCCCTTGAGCACATGGACACAGGGGAAAATTTCCTGAACAGAACACCAATAGCTTATGCTATAAGATCAAAAATTGACAAAAGGGATCTCATAAAATTACAAAGTTTCTGTAAGACAAAGGACACTGTTAAAAGGACAAAATAACAACCAACAAATTGGGAAAATATCTTTACCAACCCTAATTCCAACAGAGGAATATCCAAGATATACAAAAACTCAAGAAGGTAGACTCCAGGGAGCCAAATAACCCTGTTAAAAATGGGGTACAGGCTTAACAAAGAATTTTCACTTGAGGAATATCCAATGGCTGAGAATCACCTAAAGAAATGTTCCACATCCTTAGTCATAAGGGAAATACAAATCAAAACAACCCTGAGATTCCACCTCACACCAGTCAGAATGGCTAAGAACAAACACTCAGGTGAAAACAGGTGCTGGTGAGGATGTGGAGAAAGAGGAACACTCCTCCACTGCTGGTGGGATTGTAAGCTGGTACAACCACTTTGGAAATCAGTCTGGTGGTTCCTCAGAAAACTGGGCATGATACTACCAGAGAATCCTGTTATACCACTCCTGGCCATATGTCCAGAAGATTCCCCAGCGTGTAATAAGGACAAATGCTTCACTATGTTCATAGCAGCCCTATTTATAATAGCCAGAAACTAGAAAGAACCAAGATGTCCCTCAATGGAGGAATGGATACAGTAAATGTGGTATATTAATACTATGGAATGCTACTCAGCTATTAAAAACAATGAATTCATGAAATTCTTAGGCAAGTGGGTGGAACTGGAGAATGTCATCCTGAATAAGGTGATCCAATCATAAAAGAACACACATGGTATGCATTCACTGATAAGAAGATATTAGCCTAGAAGGTTGGAATAGCCAAGAAACCATTCACATATCAAATGGTGCCCAAGAAGAAGAACGGAGAGGCCCCTGGTCCTGCGAAGGCTCAGTGCAGCAGTGTAGGGGAATACCAGGACCGGGAAGCGGGAAGGGGTTGATTGGGGAACAGGGGGAGGGAAGAGGACTTATGGGACTGTTGGGGAAGGGGGATCGAGGAAAGAGGAAATCATTTAAAATGTAAATAAAGAATATATCTAATAAAAAAATAAGGAGATGGATTAAAGGGTGATCATGTAATTTATGGAAAGGGGGAGATGAAAACAAAACAAAAGCAAATAAGACAAAGACACAAACACAAGTTGAATGAGTAAACCTTCAATTTGTGTGTACTACAGCAGCAGAGCAGCTGCTTACAAATGAGAAACTTGAAAAAGAAACAACACATGAGAACCAGTTTACTCTAGATAAAGATGCTTGTATATTCACAGAAGACAGTTATACATATGACATGGATTACAGTATGGCTGGAGAAAGGTCTTGACTTCAGTTCCACATTTTCACGCATGCATTCATTCCATCAGTCAGTCGTTCTTCTATTCATGTAATATACAATGAGTAACTCATATGTCTCAGTATTCTAGTGTTGAAAATTCATGTAAATCAATAAAATGATTAATGAAAAATTCATGGGTGAATGAAGCAGAAGGGAATCCTTGCCTGTCAGAGGTCTTGTAGTGCATGGGAATTCTAGCTTAAGGCTATAATGATTGTGTTTTTTGACACAAGTGAACTAAAAATTCTTTACTCAAATACCTTCCCATTAGACCTCCACTGTCAAAAAAGCTGAGTGATAATACACAATGATTTCAGTAAATACTGTACATAAAAACAATTTATTTTTATTGGCTTTAGGAATTGGTTGGTGGTAAAAAGATTGGTCTTTTGCCATTGTTGTTGTTGTTCAAAGCTGTCTTTAACAGGGTGACAATAATCCCCAGCATAAATAATTGACATATTTCCAGAGTTGGATAGTTTATAGCAAGAAAAAGATGAATGAGATGATGCAAGAATTTGCTTGCATTGATGTTGTTTTAAAGGCCATATTCTGCATGTGGTTACAATTAAACATTGTCTTCTGACACGATTACTTATTGTACAGGTATTCAAGAGGGTTTATCAGGATATGGGGCCCTGTAAAATTTCTGTTAGATTCTATTTAGGAAAAGCTATCTGAGAAATATAGAACAAAATGTGAAATTGTGTATATTTTCCAGAAACTTCAAATATTTGATGCTTTCAATTGCATCTGCACACAAATTCTAGTCTCTGTTAAGGATTTATTGATTATTTCATTAATAGAAGTTCATATTATTCAGATATTTAAAAAACGTTATTTTTCTCAGGAAAAAAGAGCTTATTTGAAGAGTAAAATGATTAACCTTCCAAGTGTGTTTTGTAAAGCAAATGTATGGTTAATATATGTCACACATATAACTGAAGGTGCATGTATGATTATTATGTGTTTTGGATATACTTAAAGAAATAATTTCCAAAATTTAAGCTACCAATTTAGTCCTGCTGAGATCTCAAAGTTACAATTTCCTTCATTGTGCAATTTCTTCAAAAACACTTCAGATCCTTTGTATATATATAAAAAATATTTACACATCAGTGTTGCTGTAGTCATGTGTGAAACTTATCTAATTGGAAGAATAATGATTCCAGGGTCAAGCCCAGGATAATGGCAATTTCACAGTCTAACTCTTTAAAAGTGCCCCTTTCTCTCAGGCCATCTTGTAAAAGACAATAATTATAATTTTATACATGCATAAAAAATTACTTCAGATAGAAAACTTTGAAGAGAGGACTGTAAAAATAATCTATGCCATGATAATATGGTCACAAATTGCCCAGTTCTTGCTGAGGGGTAGGTAGCTTATGCTCTTTATAGTCCCTCTGGGAAATACTCAGATTCATTTTATTAGACGACTTCATTATTCACTGTAGATAAACATCCTAGATAAAATATATTTGATCTAAAAAAGTACACATTTATAGTATTGAGGACACATAATAAAAAGTTACACATTAATAATGCATTAATAAATGACATTTAATATTTTTCCACTGTATGCTATACTCCTATATTCTGGGTAGCATGTTTTACATAGATTTAATTCTCATCTTTTATTGTATACTATCTTCAATATGATCTGTATTTGATAATATTAAAAAACTGTGTTTGTTTAGTATTTTAAAAAATGTGTGATTTCTTCTTTGAGGAGGTAATTAAAGCAGGTGATGTTTAAATTACTGACCTGGGATCACACCCTTTAAAAGGGATGAATCCAAGGCTTTATACCTCACTGTAGTAATATATCTTGAATCACTCATGTCTGGTAGAGCTCTCTTTCCTATTTCTGTATGTGTAGCAATTGGTTTTGTGACCTATGGCACTGAGGTTCCTTATCTGTAATAGTAGAAAATTCTACTAGCATTCTCTAATAGGGATACTGCCGGATAGAGTCAGCCTATCACAGAGGAGAGTACTTAGCAAAGGAAAACACTTTCATCTTAGCAGTCAAGAAGCAGAGATATAAGCTAGGTGGTGGTGGCACATGCCTTTATTCCCAGCACTTGGGAATCAGAGGCAGGCAGATTTCTGAGTTAGAGGTCAGCTACACAAAGAAACCCTATTTTGAAGAAAAAAAAAGAAGAAGAAGAAGCAGAGATATAGACCATGAGAAGGAAGAAATGATTTTATATATATATATATGTGTGTGTGTGTGTGTGTGTGTGTGTGTGTGTGTGTGTTTGTATGATAGGTTAAATAAAGAATATTACTTGATATATATGTGTCTCTGTGTGTGTGCATACAGAAAAAGATGTTCATATGAACATCATAAATGTACATAAACATACACATAAATATATCTCATATACATATACATCATGCATACATACATACACCAACACACTCACAAATAGGAACGTTCCTCAAGTAAACTCTTCTCTTACAGTAGGCCTCAATTTCTAACATTTTCAGAACAACTCAAAGTAGTCCTACCAAGACAGCACCTAGTCTTTCAGAACTGTCGATGTAGGGAACATTTGAGTGTTTTCTTTGACTCTGTTACTATTACCATTTTTAATATAAGGCACACATTATTTTGAAGCAGATTTCAAAACAAAGCATGTGCTTTCTCTGTTGTTTGCCAGGATCAGGCTTCACAGTTGCTCATAATTTGAAAACATTTATGTTATAATATTGGCCAACCCATTTGTGATGGTCTCCTTATAGCACACCATCTAGAAGTCAAGACTGTGAGGATTGTTCTGCTCTTTCAGTCTTATTTATCTTTACTCTTCTTGAAAAGAATATTAACTTTTTTTTGCCTTCCAGGTTAATTGATATAAAAGTAACTTTTATTTGCCTGTTGTAATTGTCATCTTGGAAGCTTACTGCTCAATAAGCTCACCCTTTCTGGTTCTTCCAGAACTCTACCCTACTGATTAAATTCAGCTATTCTGGCTTAATGCTTCTTCAAGCTGATTAATTCAATATGACTTCTCTCAGCTTCTCACTGAATTGCTCAAATTGCTTGGGCTCAGACTAATTCTGGGAATTTGTTTTATTTTTCTGGTTCATTCTTATTTTTTGACTTCAAACTCCTCTATTGACCATCAGTGAACTGCATGAACTCATGAAGGAAATCAATTTCACTGCACTACACTCACTCCACTGACTCCCACTGATTAACCAAACTGACTGAACTCAATGAATACAACTGACTTATTCTCTCTCTATGCCTTGCTCTGAAAGATCTTTTCTACTAAGAATTGGACATATCCTTTCTCTGACTCTTACTATGAAAACTTTCACTGATTTTTCATTTTGCCGTCTGCCCCTCAATTAGATGCCACTTTGGGATTAACAGTGTACACTAAAGGATTCCAGTCAGAGGGATGAAAGTCATATAACTAAGGGCGTATTTCCATTCCTGGTGACTAACCTAGAATGCCTTTGGATGTGATTAGAGTAGCTGAATAAAAATTTCTCTGCAAATTTTGTAGCTTTTATATCTGTTATGGATACAACTCCACTTTAGTGTTCAGTTGAAGTCAGCCCATTCATTAATTATATTTGTTGTTGAGATAAAGTACTATGATCAAAATTCCCCTGTGGTAGAAAGACTTTATTTTGGTTTATAGCTATGGGAGTGTTAGCTGGGTCCACAGTGGCAAGGGAGTCATGGCAGCACCAGGCAGCTCAGCATGAAGCTGAGAGACAACATCTCCAAACACATGAAGAAGCAGAGAGAAAACCAGAAATATGGAGAAGCTATAGGCTCTCTAAGCCTTTCCCTAATGGCATTTCCTTCAGCAAGTCTACACCTGTCATAGGTTTCTTACCGTTCTCAAACAATACCACCAACTAGAAATGGTAGTCCAAATGGATGGGCCTCAATCAAATACCACAATCCAACTGTCATTCCTTTTTAGAGATTTTGACATTTCTTTTTATCTAATAGTCTCCATTTCAGACCATAAAATTATGTAGGAATTTTTTGGCATGATACTGCTGTTGTTATTGGTTTCTGTTTGTTTTCCAAATACTGACAATTTTAAATAGGCTTACTTTGATATCACTTTTTGAGAATGTTGCATGTAGTACCATCTAAACTTTGTGTATACCGTTCTTCAAGTCGTACAGTAGTTTTTGGTTTTCTTTTGAGCCTTATACCACCTGTGAGTAGTATATGATTCAAGTGTTGTCTATAGCTCAGATTTCCTTCAATGATCCAATGATGCTCTGAAGAATCTCCATGACTTCCTCATGCTTTCACAGGAAAGCTCACATCTTACAGTCTGCCCCATCCTAAAGGTAGAATAGATTTGGTGTAGTGATTTGGTGTTACTTCTGTCATGAAGACTATAGCCACACAGAACTCTTCTCAGTGGAAATGCTCTGATCTACATCCCCATACCTAAAACCAGTGGTATGATTAGGTATGAGGTGATGCACATAGTCATGCAAAATAAAACATCTGATTTGTACATTCAAATGTTTAGCTCTTTGACACTTTTATGTGCAGTTAACTGCTTCTTCTATAATTTTGTCTGCATGCATCACACACTACTGATGTCTAAAGCTAAAAGTGTAACGAGCTAAAACTTAGTTTTTTAAATAGTTTGTTATATGGTCAACCTGTAGGAAACATACCAGCCTGAGACTATGTTTCCAAATTTTTTTTAAAAAAA
Organism: Apodemus sylvaticus; assembly: GCF_947179515.1. Classification (NCBI taxonomy): domain Eukaryota; kingdom Metazoa; phylum Chordata; class Mammalia; order Rodentia; family Muridae; genus Apodemus; species Apodemus sylvaticus. The sequence goes on from NC_067489.1 coordinate 48,869,917, forward strand.
ATCCACAACAAATAATAATTTTCACAGTCTGATACATGTAATTACAACTTTTACATCTTCTTCCTTTTACAAATAAACCTCTTAATTTTGTTTAGTATTGGAGCCTGTGTTCAGTGCATTTTCTTTCTAATTAAATTCTGTTCTTGCTTAAAACCTAAAGCTCAGACTGAAATAGTGATTCCTTGACAACCTTCTGTGAGGCTTGACACAAAATGAACCCTTCTCAAAGGCACTCTATTAACCTCTCCTTCAAGCAATGTAGCAGAACATATGGCTTACAATAAGAAGGGGCTTGCTGAAATCCTAGGTGCAACTCTTTGTTATTATAAATAAGTCAATTCATTTCTTGGGTCACCAATTTCTCCTTTGGAAAGCCATGAAAATCAGTACTAACTTATTATGATCACAACACAGTACATTGATATAAATAATTTTATAATCCTACTGTGAATTTCTCATTTTCCTATGATTTACAATATTGAAGATTTACATTCTTTTAGGGGTTAATTTCTTTAGCCACATTGATACACTACATATATCCTCCAAATAACAATGAACAAATTGTTCACTGAAGGTATTTTGCATACCTTGTGAGTCTGAAAATACATTGACTCATGAATGTAGCTTTAAAAATACTGAGAAATTTCAAAATCAGTTTTCTCAGATAAAGGCAGAATTCTGTCAAAAAGTACCAGAATTCTTCTTGACTATTTTTGAATTAAATGAATGTCACAATCTTACTTTTTACCTACATCTCTGGTGCCAGATCAGGTTGCTTGGCTGCTGCACTGTGAATGCTGTCTCTATTAGTGAGATTCTACATTTCAATGTTAAAGTCGATATATTTTGACATTTTTGCTGTTCTCAGATATCTAGAGATTTTGGTCCACAAAGGTATTGACAAGACTTTGTAGTTATCAATTTCATCTCGAGGACATGTTTTTCCCTAGCTTTCCAGTGTTTGCATAATTGAGCTCTGTATCCATAGTAGTAGAATGAAAAAAAGGCACATGGATATTTTAGTTATATCTATAATGGTGACGTCAGGATCTTAAGAATAAGAAAGAAGCTTACAAATATTGTCAAATTATCTAAGAGAATGAAGTACTAACATTATTCTTTAATCATTCTAAAATGAAACAACATAGTTTTAACAAAGAACAATGATAATATGCATGCCAAAATAAAACTTAAAGTGTGTCATATTTTTCAAAAGTCACTGACCATCTATATATACCCTATATTTTCATAGAATACATAGTTGATGGGAATTTTTGTTCTGTAATTGAGTTTACCAGAGACTTCTTAAATCGAGCCTTTGTCATAGATATGATTAAAAGTAAAGATTGTCTTACCATGGGAAAATATTTCTTGGTCTTGTGAGCGTAAGCACTGATGATAATGAAAATTCATCTAGAAAGTTTTCAAGATATCTGTAGTCATAGCCTTCATCTAGGCAGGAAAGTTAAATAACATGGATGCCAACACACCAAGCACACAGTGAAAAGGGCTTCCTTTACTTGATGTTCATTTCACCACTTACCTGTGAATCTTCAAGTTTCAATAGATGGTAATTAGCTCAGAGCCACAAAACTGGTGTGTGCCAAAAATAAGAGACTGCTCAACTCTAAGTGCAACATATATGCTACATGCATCCTTCAAATTCTCACAGAAATTTTCAGATGACAGAAAAGAAAGAGTGTAAGAGCCATGGGTGGTAAATGACTGCCATGAAAGAGTGTCTTCCAGATCTAACAGGGCAGTTGCATGGATGAAGTCACACCAGTTGTTACAACATACACAAAACCCATACAAGCTCAGTCTGGACCACATTCCAGTATGGAGGTGAGTTGAATCCAAAGTTCCAGGTCTAGAAAAGGAATTATTGGCATGTGATAGGTATTGGTAGAGGGACTGACAAGTTTCTGGAATAGTATAGTGCTGCTTATTGTACCATGTTTTCTCAAAGGGGCAAAGACCCAAGAATATATATGCAACAGAAATTGTATATGGTTGGTGAAAAGGAGAGGAGGGGCTCAAATGTTGGTGAAAAAAAATGTAATTTATGGGGAAGGAGTAGGGAAAGAGTTAAATGTAATCAAAATGCTTTGTACAAATTTTTCAAAGATCTGATTTTTTAAAAAAAATATTGTTTAACTTTATAATATAAAAATGTTTGTTACACTATGTACCCATTTTAATGATATTTTGCAAAGAAATAGTCAAAACTTTGAACATAAAGAAAAATACCAGGAAAGCCAGTTAGTTAAATTCTTAGACTTCAGAATCCCAGATTTTGGAATTATAAAATTATTTATTGAGTACATTCCCTTGAATAAGTATTTTAATTTTCCATATCAGTTTCTGAAAACAGAAAATGACTGACAACATAGTTTTCAAGGTTTTAAAAGCAACAGTAGTTCTAAGTATATAGAATGCTTAGCAAATGTATATCATGTATTATGTTTTAAAATATATTTTTAATTAAAAAAGTCCTTATTGCTATATTAGATTATCTTTTTATATTTTATTTTAGAACAGATTCTGGAAATTCTAACAATGATCAGTTTGAATCCTGTGTAAACTACTTAGTTCTGATTTTAAATCACGTGTTCATATGTATTTCGATCCATTGATAGTCACTGCACTGTTTATTTTTCCAGGAGGCTTCCTTACTGTTGTTCTGTGATCTGCTGTCCCTTATGTGGCATGTAACTCATCGCTTCCTGCTGGATGGCTTTCCTTACCCTTTTCCAAATCATTTGATATTATTTGAGCTTATGTTGTATTTTACAACAATGACTCACAGACTAAGAACCTTACTTTAAGAAATTTCTCAAACATTTTCTGTACTAATGTTTCATTTCTTTCTCTTTCTTAAGAAGAGACAGTGAGATTTGGCTCAGTAGAGGAACTTTCAAGTGGCAGGAAGGGGTGGACAGGAGAGAAGACCATAGGACCAGGAGCATGAATGTAAATATACAGTTGCCAGGGGTGAAACTTTGGGTAAGGGAATATCTACAATGTTCCAGAGACCTGGGATATAAAAGACTACTAGAACTCAACGGGCATGATATTAGTTGAATGTCCAACAGTGGGGAGATAGAATATGAAGAGATCACCTCCTGTACTTAGACAGGGCCCCCTGTAATGGGATGGGGACATCAATCTACCTTCAATTATTTAGTGCAAAATGTTTCCATCCATTTTCACTATTTTATTACAAATATAATTTTAGATTTTCAAAACTCAAACTTGAATATGATAAGCATCATATCCAAGCATACATCTTGATTCTTATAGGTTTGCTATGTATCTCACACAGAATGATGTAATCAATGGTAATTGATCAGCATTTGCCATTGCAGATTTCTGAATACTCTAGAATGTATCTGATAAAGTTGTCACTTGTAGTTAGATTTCTTTTGAAAACACTGTCACCATGATTCTGTGGTTAAAATCAACTCAATGTAGTCACCTGCATGGAAACACTCATGTTTATAGCTTTATTATTGAGAGATTTATGAGTAGTAAATCTCTCAATAACTGTAGTTGGTTGTTGGTCCAAGATTAACTTGAAACAACTGCACAAATACAATTTGAGACACAAAACAAATGCAGAGGAAAATGTCAGGAGCCTAATTGTCTATGGATGATACAGTTTCAGTGTGTGATTATAAAACATCTATATTTCAAAGGTCAAACATGAAAAGCATATTGCTCAATGTAAATGTTAAGAATGAATTCCACAAAATACTACTTGTTATCTACACTGTGTCTTTTCATATAAGCATGCATTTTTCTCCCCAGAAATGTATTAACAGAAGTGCCATGCTCCTTTCTCTTCTGCTGGTAATAATACACCAACCAGACCTTTGCTAGGTACATTTAAAGTCTAGCTCTAGAACTAAGGTATAATAATCCTTGGCATCTTCCCTAGCCTTATTTCTGACTCTAGAGGCTTATGCCACACAAAAGATGAAACTGAAAATGATGCCCAATTCATCAGTTGTACCACATGCAAATTTCCAGTTCAGAGCTCATTTCCTCAAGAACCTAATCTACTGAAAGCATTTCAATTATGACTTTACAGAATTCTATTTAAATTTCCTTTGTCAGTTTGTTTTTAGGAGCCACATAGCCTGATTATATACACATTAGTGTCTAGGATGATCATAGTAACCAATAAATTTCTATAAATTTAAATTTAGCTTGTCAAATAATAATAGAATATAATTGCACTATGCTCAAATCAGAAAAAATTAATACTAGACAAAAATATTTTGTATTTTGTTGTTGAAGTTATGTCATGCTTCCTAGAACAGAAAATAACAGTTAAATTTAAAGTTAAGGTAGAGCAAGACAGGTAAAATGATATGGTCAACACTAAATCCAAGACATAAAGTAGAGTAGAATATGAGGGATTCATTCTTCACTGACCTATTGACTTTTAAATTCACAGCACAGCACTGTGATGGGATATATGAATATTTACAAACCAGAGTAGAACAACACCTCTCTGTATGATTCTAGCATTGACTAATAGCCTTGTTTGCTTATTTATTTGGCTTCTGGGAAAAGCAATCTTGAGGAAATAAGGGACTGTTTTGACATATTCGTGATGACATAATGGCCAATGGACAAGAAGATAAATAAAACACTCTAAGGCATGGAGATTTCAGGAACCAAGGAAACCTGAAGAAACTGAACCTTCTGTCAGCCAGTCATCTCCAGAAAGTATTCCAGCTCTGAAAGAAAGGTACGTGGTGTGGTTTCCTTTTAAAAGACCCCATGCCTTGCATTTAAGATTTGTAAAACATAAATGAATAAAACCTCTATCCTAATCACATTCAATTAAGGATTCTTGTTTGAAGAAGTCCAATTTGTATAATAAATAGACTTTGGAAATTAGAACAAAATAGATAGTTAATTATTAAAAATCAAATCAGATAACTAAGTCAAGTATTTAAACAAAATTATCTTAGGGGAAAATGAACTGATATTTCAAGTTTTAAAAAGCCAATTATAATTGGTAAGAAAAATTAGTTTGATGAAATGAAAATGCCTTTTAGATTAGGCAATTTTTTTGTAAGAAATAAGAGTTCTGTGCATGAACGTATTTTAAGTCAATTCTTTAATTTTGATTCATGATAGATATCAGTATGCTTTAAGCAGTGTATGTACAAGGGTAACACTACTTCAAAGGGAAGAAGCTAAGACTAATTTGCACTTGAGAAGAAGCACATGAAGGACTTCAGTCAATATAGAGAAGTTCATTGTATCTCTCTGCAAAGCATTTGATATCCTCCTTTGGTAGTTTAGTCACATACCACATTTGCATGAAGAGTTTTTCTTAAATGTCAGAAGTAAGATATGACAATGAGTATTCTCTTTGATTAACATGTTCAAAAATTTGCCTGACCTTAAATGAAGATATGCAATAATCACTCACTTCAAAAATGTGAATTTCGTCTTTGTAAATTAAAAAGAAAAATCCACACTGGCAATTGTGATCATAGTCCTTAACATTGCACATATAGACACAGTATCATCTTTCAGATATTTCTTACAATGATATTGCAAAAATGTTTTTCTTGAAGAGGATTATTGGTATTTTAAGAAAATTTTTCTTTCCCTTTAGTGAAATCATGAGTTATCTCTAGACTATACAGCAAAGACTATTTTCTAAAAGTAATAGTATCTAGAATAATAGGACAATAATGAAGATATTTGCTGATGGTTGCTTAATATTCAACTTTAACTATAATTAAACTATTCATACTGAACAAATACATACACATGTAGATGAATTGTTGTTTGGGCAATCAGAATCATTCTCAAGTACATATTAGATTATAATTGATTACAACCCTAGTGGTTCTTAATGAACTATGAATTCATACAGATATGTATTTAAGTGTTTGATAATAATTTCCATAAAACCTCTTCATATCATAGAAATACAGTAGTGTACTCAATGGTTGTAGAAGTAGTTGGCACTATTATATGGAATTTATTGAGTAATTATTTGATCAGTGAAATAATGCTTTATATTTTATATTGATTTTCCAATATTCCATTAAGTTATTTAGAACATAATCATAGCTGTTCTTATGAGCTACATAAAAGGTGATTAAAATTTGACAATCTATTCCCAAGCTAGTTTTCATTGCTTGAGTTTTGAAGTGTATCCGTTTTACATCTTGTACACAGTAGTAAAAGAATAAAGTAGTAGTGGAGACTGTCATTGTGCAAATGATTTCCTATTTGTTCTCAGTTATTATATATTCCTATACCAAGAATGAGATGGTAAAATGGATCTCACTTCTATGCCCAAGTAAAACTCATGAATAATCTCAAATCCCTCTATTGTTCCTAATGATAGCTTAATTAGGTTTGGTAGTTTGGATTCTCATTACAAACCTAACTTTATGCTTCCTGAGAGTACTATAAATCTTTAAATGTGATGAAGAAAATTACTCACCACTATAATTAATCAGAGAGATATATGCTGCTTAACTTAATAAACAGAGTTGATATAGGTTTCCCTTTCACTTTTTTTTTTTTTTGCAATAAAGTCATAACTTGGTGATAACATTGTTTCACAATCTCCTATTGAGGTCATATACAATCCATTTATTCCTTACATCTTTTCAAATATCATTTTTCTTTTTCACTTATCCTAATTTACCAAATGTTATTGGAAACAATTTTGTCCTATATCTATACTTAAGGAGTACAGAGAAGACTGAATTTTATTCCATCCAATATGTCTAAAAGGATGGTAATAGTTCAGGGTAGGAGTAGATTTGTCTGGTATCATATGTGTTAATGGCAACTCCACAAAGAGGAAATAGAAAACACCAAGGTGTCAAAACAGAGGAACCGATGGTAGTGAGGAGAGATGAAGTTTCCCAGTTCAGCTTGGGGAACTTTCAACCATATACAGTTGGTTTCTCTGCAGGTTCCATTTATAAAAGTTCATTAAAATTGCTATAAACTTAAAGAAGTTGAGGCTCATATGTGCTGCCTTTGCTTATTAAGCTACTGTTCAGTATTGTGCTTCTGCTAAATTTTGAACAATATGAAATGAACGAGTTTTTGTATTAATGAAACAAAATTTAGGGCTAGTTTATTTAGATCCAAATATTAGCTTGAGGATTTATCATCTGTGTTGTCCTGGTTGAATTTTTGTTTCAATTTCCTAACTAGGAAAAATACTGATGATAAAAGATTGTAATTTATAATTTGTGAAAAAAATGAAATAAATTACTGTAAAATATTTTAAATATTATGATTGATAAATATTTTTTGATAAAACTGCAATGTGTTTTAAGAAGGCTCTTTCTATAAAAAAGCTGTAGCTTCAGTGTAAAGAGAGAAGATGCAAAGGTAGCTTTTGATCCCTGGGCATTCTCTCACTGCAGATTGTCACAGTTTTCTCATATCTAAGCTACGTAACTGAACCAAAGATCGATAATCATATAAAATCTATTTTGGTAATGCCAGTCTTGTTCTTTGTCATGACCATCTCTCCTAAACAAGAGTACGACATAACTGAATACATAATTAAATTTTAATTTTGTAAGTTGTTACATGTGACAAATTGGACCAAAAAAAAATCAAAGCATACAACACTTTTAATTTTATTACCATCACATTTTAAAATAATTTTGAACACATAATATCAAAATTTATCCATTTCTTTCTTCTTCTGCTCCCTTTAAATCAATAGTTCTCAACTTGTGAGACCCTTTGGGGCACATACACCAGATACCCTGTTTATTACATATTTACATTAAGATTCATAACAGAAGAATTACAGTTATGAAGTAGCAATGAAATAATTTTATGGTTAAGGGTCACTACAACATGACAATCCACATTAAAGGGCCTCAGTATTAGGAAGTTTGAAAAGCTCTACAAGGGTTTTCAAAGGGTACATCCTTTGATCTCTTTCAAAAACTTCTTTTAAAATTCTTAAATAATTGTGTGTATATGTGTGTGTCTGTGCACATATACTTACATGTGTGTAGGTGCATGTGTGTGTTTGTATGTGGAATGTGTATATACATACACACACATATGTATGTATATATATGTTCCTGAAATCTCAGTAATATGGCTGTTTATGCATGACCTGATCAAGGACAAGGACAATAGACTAAGGTATAATTAGGTTAAGAGACTTCGCCTCTAGAAAAAGAACTACAGACAATTAAAGATGCAGAGTGCAAAAGAAATAGTCTTCTTTGGCAAGAGTACATGAATTAGTTATCCAATACTACCATTGTTTTAAAGCCTGGTATATTTAGCTTATTATTATTTGACATTGTAAAACAGTATAAATCTGGAGACAAAGCTTCTAACACTAAGGACTTCACTTTAAAAAAAATGAATTACCTACCTAAATACAAAGGTAGCAAGAACCACTTGAATTATGTATGTAAGAAAAAAGCAAAAATGGCCATTTTCAGGAACGGTGTTACTTTCCCCCTAATTCTAGTGTCTTGCAAAACTGAAGTAGTAGGATCCAAAATGTGAGTCTAATACATAGTGAGACTATATCTTAAGCAAAGAAATGAGTAAATAATAAATAAGCAAATAAATAATGTATTAGAGGACACCAAAATTATTAGTTTTTGGGAGGTCACCCCTAAGTTTGTGAAATTTCCTTGGTACTTCAAGTTCTTCTATTCTAAATTCTATTGTCAGATCACAGCAGTCGGTTTCTTATTTTATTAATGATATGATCTATGTATTTTTGTAGGAAAATCACCTGGAAAGACGGTTAAATCACAAGGTATAACATGTGATGGGAAGGCTAGATGTTGAAACAAAATGTTATCTACCTGGTACTGGAGAAGGGAGTTCAGGCAGATAGTGAGTGTGAATGAAGTGCTCAAGATTCCCAAAATTATTCCCTATATCAGATAGAGGGCTAATATCCAATATATATAAAGAACTCAAGAAGTTAGACTCCAGAAAAGCGAACAACCCTATTAAAAATGGGGTACAGAGTTAAACAAAGAATTCTCACCTGAAGAACTTCGGAGGGCGGAGAAGCATCTTAAAAAATGCTCAACTTCATTAGTCATTAGGGAAATGCAAATCAAAACAACCCTGAGATTTCACCTTATACCAGTCAGAATGGCTAAGATTAAAAATTCAGGAGACAGCAGGTGTTGGCTAGGATGTGAAGAAAGCGGAACACTCCTCCACTGCTGGTGGGGTTGCAAATTGGTACAACCACTCTGGAAATCAGTCTGGCAGTTCCTCAGAAAACTGGGTACCTCACTTTCATAAGATCCTGCTATATCACTCCTGGGCATAGACCCAGAAGATGCCCAGCATGTAATAAGGATACATGTTCCACTATGTTCATAGCAGCCCTATTCATAATTGCCAGAAGCTGGAAAGAACCCAGGTATCCCTCAACAGAAGAGTGGATATAAAAATTGTGGAATATATACACAATGGAGTACTATTCAGCCATTAGAAACAATGAATTCATGAAATTCTTAGGTAAATGGATGGAGCTGGAGAACATCATACTAAGTAAGGTAACCCAGACTCAAAAGATGAATCATGATATGCACTCACTAATAAGTGGATATTAACCTAGAAAACTGGAATACGAAAAACATAATCCACTCATCAAATGAGGTACAAGAAGAACAGAGGAGTGGTCCCTTGTTCTGGAAAGACTCAGTGAAGCAGTATAGGGCAAAACCAGAACAGGGAAGTGGGAAGGGTTGGGTGGAAAAACAGGGTGAGGGAAGGGGGCTGATGGGACGTTCGGGAGTGGGGGTCTAGAAAAGGGGAAATCATTTGAAATGTAAATAAAAAATATATCAAATAAAAAAAGTTGAAAAAACAAACAAACAAAACAAAACAAAACAAAAAAATTCTCAGGTATATCACATCTAAAAGGGAAAATCATTTGAAATGTAAATAAATATATCAATAAATTAAAAAAAAAAGAAAAAACTTCCAAACACTTGATATTATACATTCATTCATTCATTCATTCATTTATTTATTTATTTATTTATTTATTTATTTATTTATGTTTATGCATTTCTTGAGACTATGAGCTTTATTTTTTCCATGTATTTATTTATTCAGTTGTTCATTCATTTACTTATTAATTCATTCATTCATTTTACATCCCTCTTCCTGGGAATCCTCTCCCCATGACACATCAATTCTCTGCAGGATTAGGTTTATCCTCTCCTACAGAGACCAGACAAAATACCCACCTAGTCTCCACAATGAACTGTCCAAGCTATGCTATCACTTGTCTAAGGAATTTTCTTCTTCTTCTTCTTCTTCTTCTTCTTCTTCTTCTTCTTCTTCTTCTTCTTCTTCTTCTTCTTCTTCTTCTTCTTCTTCTTCTTCTTCTTCTTCTTCTTCTTCTTTTTCCTCCTCCTCCTCCTCCTCCTCCTCTTCTTCTTCTTCGTCTCCTCCCTCCTCCTTCTCTTCCTGCTCTTCCTGTTCCTCCTCCTCCTCCTCCTTTTCCTTTTCCTCCTCTTCCTCTTCCTCCTCCTCCTCTTCCTCTTCTTCCTCCTCCTCTTTTTCCTGTTTCTTCTTCCCTTTTTGGATGTTGAGACACAATTTTCTGTATAACAGTCCTAGTTATCCTGGAACTCCCTTTGCAGATCAGGCTGACATCAAACTCATAGAGACATGAATGCCTCTGCCTCCCAAGTGCTATGATTAAGTGTGCCATTGCCACAGATTATAATATAGATATAGCATTCCTTCCTTTCTACATCTCTCTGCACTCTCATGTACTCCTGCTTTCTTTCTATTAAATTGATAGCCTCCTTTGTCATTAATCATAATAACATAAAAATATGTACATTCATATACTACAAAATACAACCTTCTCAGCCTATATGTTATTTGTGTGCATAAATTTTCAGAACTGGCCATATTGTACTGTATAGCCATTGGTGTGTTTCCTCTGGGAAAGCATATTTAACCCAGTATTTCTTAGTTATTTGTAGTTCTTAATGTAGGGTTGAGCCCTAGTGAACATCTGCAATCTACTTTGGCATGTCTATTTGTATCCTCCTTGTTTGTCTCACGTTTTGTCAGTCATTTTGGTAAGAATTTGTAGTTGTTGCTTCTGATATTATTAGGAGACAACGTCTTACAACAAACTCCATGATCATCTGGATTTTACTATCTTTACACAGTTTCTTTTTTAATGTCTCTTGAGTCTTAAGTATGGGATTTTTAATAGATGTATGAGTGGGAACCAGGTTCTAAATTGCATATAGTTTGATTGTGGCTTATTGTAGTGGTCTCATCTGTTGCAAAGTTTCCTTGATGGAAAGGTCATGTGTTTTCATATCAATGTGGAGAAGGAAAAAATGTTTGCATTTTGTTGGGATATTTGCTGGTTTAGTAAATTAGTCGTAGCTTCTACTCAAATATCCTCATCTTTACTGTGACTGAGAAGTTAGTTTTGTTTCCAGTACTAATCATGTTTCCTCTTGTTGATTGGGTCTTCATTCGAATTACAGAGCTATTAGTTACTGTCAAGGTGTGTTTGCCATTAGTGTTTTCTTAGGATTATCATGCCATGCTGGTCATTGATGTGACGCAAAGGGGACATAGCTGGAAAGGATTCTTTGTTGCTAGTCTTCACTGAAAGCTTCCATGTCACCTTCTGCTACCAGAAGAGCTAATTCTCACAGAAGAGATAATTATTAGTTCCAGCTCAGGGGCTTTAGTCCCTGTCCTCAATTCAAGTTGTCTTTAGCAGTAGAATTTATCTTCAACCACTTTGAGGAGCAAACAAGGGCAGAAGGAATATGCTGTATATTTTAGTCAGAAAAACATTTTAAGTGAGTAACCACTAGGATGAAGGCATATACATTGGATTAAAACAAGTAAGCAAGCCAACCACTAGACAAACCATAATTCTATTTTGTACCATCTAAATTTTCTTTGTGATATTCCATTCCAGAATTTGTTTATGTAATGCTTTTGATGGTAGATTCTGCTTATTTCTTTGCATGATAACAAAAACTCTTTCAACCTTTTCTAACATAAAAATATTTTTCAATGACTTCTTAATTAGTTTCATCTTCATTACTTAAAATGTAGATATAACAAGCCATTGATTTCACCAGTGGATAGTGGTGCAATGTTGTATGTACATCATTACACATTTTACTATGTATTGAAATATTATATATTGGTTAGTGTATTATAATAAGTTAGCTAAATGTGAATTAAACATGTTCAGTTATCTTATGATGATCTACTACATTCACCTCTTTGATATTTATGGGGTTTATTATTCACTAAAAAACCTTAATTTTTTATTAATTATCTGTTTCTCATGCTTACTTGATGTACAGTACATTATGCATGAGTGCTAATCTGACAGATATTTAGAAGCTTCAAACAACGTAGTGCTAAACACATTTCATAGACAAGTAAAGCAAAGTGACAGAATCTTCTTTGTCCAAGTTATTTCACATACCCTACATGCTTTAGCCAAGCTATATTTCTGTGTTGCACAGCTTTTCAACTTATTTGGGTATTTCTTGCTGTATAAAAGCTTTATTTTTTATTTAATAATTGTAAATCTTAGAGTAATTTCCAAACTTACAATTTTGCACTAGTAAACATATGAATGATTTGATTAAATCCAATTCATTGTTAAATATGAATGATTAATAACCTTTTAAAAACATCATGATCAATGTAGTTATGGGTGTTGACAGCTGCTTAAATTTATATTATGAGCAGCTGTAAAGAGTGTTAAGTTCAGTCTTTAAAAGTTGTTAAACAGTTTTCTACATATAAAGACACAAGCAGATTTATAGCACTCCTCATAGGCCCTGGAACTTCAAACCACCCACTATAGTAATCAACAGTGCCTTCAAATCCTAATATTTGCCCAAACAGTGGGCTTACAACTTCTATTATATGTGTCAGGTAAAGCAACATTTAATATGCTTGGTAACATCAGAATTAATAATAGATATGTTCTTTTAATCTGTTTGGAGGTTATGCTCAGTTTTGTAATAACACTTTTAATACATTGTACAGCTACTTCTGTTTGTATTATAAGCAAAGAATGGCTAAGAACATATATTTAATTTTATGTGCATATAGAATCTCAAGTAGGACACTGTTAATTCCTTTTTAACAAAGGTCTCGGAATTATAATGTGTTATGCATTTTGAATGTTATTCAATGAAAATAATGCAATCATATTTATGGTTCTGTTTAATATTATTCTGACTCAGAATTCCATGAATTTTTAATAACTATTGAGTTTTCATCATTAGAGTGATCAAATAGGGTATGGCATTTCTTTAAAAATAACATGATTTTAAAAACTGTTTATAACAAAGTAAACTTTTACAAAATGGAGAATTGCTGGAATAAGCTAATTTCCCCTTAAGCATACCCATAATTTCATGTTCTGAAAATGAATATTAATAGCAAATGTGAGTCAAATATTTTCTAATATTTCAGTTTGAGCAGTCTTTTGACTAAATATGACTATTTATAAAAGAAACACCTTCAATGCAACAATAATATTTTCAGGCCCAGATTTTTGAGCAGAAATCAAAACCAACAACTGTTCTGTTCTCAGCATAGTCAATGTGGTTCTTTATTCATTTGCTTTTCTATTGATTATGCTGAAAAATTCTTTTTTTGCTTTTTTGTTTTTTGTTTTATTTTGTTTTGTTTTGTTTTTGAGACAGGGTTTCTCTGTATAGCACTGGCTGTCCTGGAACTCACTCTGTAGGCCAGGCTGGCCTCAAACTCAGAAATCTGCCTGCCTTTGCCTCCCAAGTACTGGGATTAAAGGAATGCACCACCACTGCCCAGCAAATAAATTCTTTATTTACCAAAAAACAATTATTGATGGAGCCTAAAATTTAGATGCAAATAGATGACAAAAATAATTTTCATGTGATCTTTCTTCTTTCCTTTCTTTATTCCTTCCTACTTTCCTTCTTTTTTCCAAAATTTTGATTTTTTGTGTCTTTTCCTTTTTTCTTTTTTCTTTTTTTATTTGCTTTATTTATTTGCATTTCAAATATTAACCCCTTTCCACATTACCCCACTGAAAACGCCCTATCCCATCCTCCCTCCCACTTCTCATGCCCCCTTCCCCCCTCCCCCCGACAAATTTCCTGACTTGCATTCTTCTATTTTGGGGAATTAAGCCTACACAGGAACAGTGGCCTCTCCTCTCATTCTGGCTTGTGGTCAAGGCCCACAGTGAAATTATCAATTTGGGAATCACGTGAACCATACTAGGCTAATATTATCATTAAATGCAATGGGACTTCATGAATGGTATTTTATGTCCAAAGGGAGAAATATAAGCATAAATACCGTTCTGAAAATAACAGCAAAGAAATTTCTTAAAACAACAGGAAATAAATGAAAGTATTCTAAGACATGCAGGCAACTCAAGAATGGAAAGCAGGAGAAATATTCTTTTCATGGGAAGAACATGCCAATTAATTACCAGATAGCAACTTTTTACTTTCCAAAACATACATGCATACAAATAACAGCATACACATTGAGTAAGATGTACTTAAACATTGGAGAGACAGACAGAGAACTCCTAATGGTGGGAAATGCTTTAGGTCTTACTCTTTTGTATGTTGTTAAGTCTCCTTTCATTATATTGGTTTCTTGTCCAGCCACAATTTGAGGGCTTTTGCCCTGTCTTATTGTATCTTGTTTTGACCAATTTGCCTGTGGTCTCTTGGAGGACTGCTCTTTTCTGAAGAGAAAAGGGAGAGTAAGTTTTGGGGAGAGAGGATCATTGGAGGGATATGGGAAAAGTGGAGAGAGGTCAAAACATGGCCACAATGTATTATTTGAGAAAAGAATATATTTTCAATGAAAAAGAGGAAGTCCAATATTCCTGCTCAGTTGTTATGATTAGAATTCATGAGGCCATTCCCTATTGTTAATATAGAAATTAAAGTGTTTTTTACAATTTTCATGAATTTGGAAAGAATTTTGTTTTTGCAAACATCAAGATAATTTTTAAATGTATATAAAAATTCAATGAACTATAAGAGCTAAATGACTCCTCAAAACAATCCATCTATAAAATTCAAGGTACATGAAAGTACATGACTCCATTACATCAAGATAACAAAGCAATGTGGAATAGAAAAAATAGACAAGTACATCAACAGAACTGCATATTGAATGAATATAAATAGAACTAATAAAGCAGCACCAAATATATTTTTATCATAATATGAAAACATTTCTTTTTTTTTAAATTTTTTTTATTCGATATAATTTATTTACATTTCAAATGATTTCCCCTTTTCTAGCCCCCCCACTCCCTGAAAGTCCCGTAAGCCCCCTTCTCTTCCCCTGTCCTCCCATCCACCCCTTCCCACTTCCCCGTTCTGGTTTTGCTGAATACTGTTTCACTGAGTCTTTCCAGAACCAGGGGCTACACCTCCTTTCTTCTTGTACCTCATTTGATGTGTGGATTATGTTTTGGGTATTCCAGTTTTCTAGGTTAATATCCACTTATTAGTGAGTGCATACCATGATTCACCTTTTGAGTCTGGGTTACCTCACTGAGTATGATATTCTCTAGCTCCATCCATTTGCTTAAGAATTTCATGAATTCGTTGTTTCTAATGGCTGAATAGTACTCCATTGTGTAGATATACCACATTTTTTGCATCCACTCTTCTGTTGAGGGATACCTGGGTTCTTTCCAGCATCTGGCAATTATAAATAGGGCTGCTATGAACATGGTAGAACATGCATCCTTATTACATGGTGGGGAGTCTTCTGGGTATATGCCCAGGAAAGACGAAACACAAAAATCTCTTAAAGAAATACAGGAGAACTTTGGTCAACAGGCTGAGCTCATGAAAGAGGAAACACAAAAATCTCTTAAAGAATTACATGAAAACATTTCTAAGAAAAAGTTGTTTTAACCAACATTTTTGGAGTAAGTGACATTCATATGCAAAAATAAACTTGGTAGAACTTCCAACCCTACATATAATGTATATGAAAATTAAATTAAAGGTTATTAAAAGACAATATAAATACAAATTACAAACATTTTTAAAAATTAATTATTTTGTTACACAATTTTATTTTATACTTTCAGCTAGTTTCTAAGATTGTGTTCCAATGAAAGTCTTTGTTAGATATGTTTCTACTAATGAGTCTTGTCTTTAAATTTCTAAAACAGTATTTATTTTTCATTAAATACCATTCATCAAAAAATTAAAATTATTGCCTAATTTTTCTTTGAATAAAATTAATTATACATATGTGTGCAAACACTATATATAAAGTAATATATCTATTTTGCTCAATTACTATATACACATTCAAGAACTGTATGAAATCAGTAGTAATAGTGTTTATGTGATTCAAAAGAGAAAATTTATATTATGCACAAGTGAAATAATGTGAAGACATAGTTAAAAGAGGTATTATAAAATTTTCAGTTCTGTGCAATAGTATAGTATAGCTCTTCTTGCCACAGAAGGAAAGTATATAATTTGTGAAATAATGGATGGAATCACTTTTACGGTACTTAATATTCTACAATGTTTGTACATCATATAACACAATGCTGACTGATACTTATGCATACACACATATATGAATATACATTATTACATAAAGTACATAAATTAGGATAAAATTTTTGTGATATTTATAATCAAAATTTGTAGACGTTATACATAAATCACTATAGTATGCACATAAATTGCACTTCATTCATAGGAAAATTATTCATTCTGAAAAAGCTTCTTAAAGAAAATAGGAGAGTTGATGTCACTGATGAATCCCATTGGCAAATCTTATGAGATAAAACTTTTACATTAAGAAGTCTTTATTTATACAAATGAAAAGGCTGAGAGACCTTGGAAGATTCAGTCTTAAATGGGAGGTCTTCATTAGACCCCTCACCTCAGGCTCAAGGATATACAATACTGTGAGGCCAAATGATTTCAAGAGCCACTACTGGGCGAGGGGAGTGCTGGAGAGATGGCACAGAGCTTAGGAACACTGACTGTTCTTCTAGGCACCCTGAGTTCAATTGCCAGCAACTACATGGTGGTTCGCAACCATCTGTAATGTGATCCCATGCCCTCCTCTGGTGTGTCTGAAGACAGCTACAGTGTACTCATAAACAGAAACTAAATAATTCTAAAAAAAGAAAATGAGCCACTGGGGATTGATAAAACCAAGAAGAGTATATCTTCTAGACACAAGGGGACAGATAGATATCAATTCACAAAGACTACTTTAGCATGCACAGGGCCTACCATTCCAAACCCGACCAAATCCTAGCAAATGAGATAGGTAAGTGGACTAAAGTTCTCAAACCCTCACCAAGAAGCTATCTTTAATAGACAATAAAGGAATAATTAGTTTTCTCCAACTGAGTCCCAGCAGGAGGAGATGGTCAACATGAGGTCTCATTACCTCTCCCTTTTGCCTCTAAGAGCATGGTCCTCACACACCCACCCACTCCTTTCTTTTCTTTTCTTTTTTTTTTTTTTTTTTGTACATAGCAGCCCTAATTGCAATAGCCAGTAATGGAAACAACCTGGATGCCCCTCAACCAAGGAATGGATACAGAAAATGTGGTTCACCTACTCAATGGCATACTACTCAGGCATTAAAAACAAGGACATCACAAAATTTGCAGGCACATGGATGGACCTAGAAAACACACCCACTCCTTTCTTACCCCCCATTATTTTTTTTTATCTTAAAGAATTTTGCGTGTATATTATGGTACCTGATTTGGGGTTTTATGATTTTTTTCTCTCTCTCTTTACTGCCCTGCCCCCCCTCTGTCTCTCTCTCTCTCTCTCTCTCTCTCTCTCTCTCTCTCTCTCTCTCTCTCTCTGTGTGTGTGTGTGTGTGTGTGTGACCAAAGTATGGATACTTCAGTCCTTCTTAAAAAGGCTAACAAAATACTCGCGGGAGAAAATACACAAAGTGTGGAGCAGAGACTGAAAGAAAGGCCATCCAGAGACTGCCCCACGTGAGAATCCATCCCATATACCCAGACACTATTGTGAATTTCAATGAGAGCATGCTGACAGGAGCCTGATACAGCTGTCTCTTGAGAGACTCTGCCTTAGTCTGACAATACAGAGGGTGAACCTCTTAGCCAATTATTGGACTGAGCACAGAGTCCCCAATGAAGGAGTTAGAGAAAGGACTCAGTCCTTTCTCGGGATGTGCTCAGTCCAATGGTTGGCTGAGAGCATTTGCATCTGTATTGGTCAAGTTCTGGCAGAGTGTCACAGGAGACAGCTATATCAGGTACCTGTCAGCAAGTACTTCTTGGCATCCACAATAGTGTTTGGGTTTGCTGACTGTATATGGTATGGATCTCCAGGATCTTCTGAAGGAGAAGTTAATTTCTTTTAGTTTATTTGAATTTGTATGCATATGTTTGTATAGAAAATTTGACAAAAATATGTACTGACAGGATACAAAACCATATGTATCATGAAAGCAAACATATGTGAATTATAAGGACAAATCATAAGACATTGTAAGGATGAAATGGACTGTAAGAGAAATAAACAATAACTTTATCAACACCAAAACAAAACATCAAAGGGAAACAAGACCTAAAGTAATATAAGTCCATTTCCCAAGTACTGTGAGAACACAGCAAAACAAAATGAAACAAAATAAAACAAAATAAAGACTCCAAGAAAAACAAAAAGCAAAACAAAGAAAAGGAAACAAAGCCTAACAGAATAATAATGGAAGTTACAGAGGAATGGAAGTTACAGAGCAAGGAAGCAGCCATGCAAAAATTAGAATTTTTCAAAATTACAACCAGTTAAATATTCACAGTCTAGAAAATAGAACAGTTCATGAAAGGTAAATTTCTCAATAATTATACAAAGGCATTTTCAAATTCCAAAAAATTAAAAAATAAGTAATAAACTATCAAAAGGGGTCAGAAAAGGGATGCATGTTACCTATAGAATAAACATGAATCAATTCATGAAATTCTTAGGCAAATGGATGGAGCTGGAGAACATCATACTAAGTGAGATAACCCAGTCTCAAAAGGTCAATCATGGTATGCACTCACTAATAAGTGGATATTAGCCTGAAAAACTGGAATACCCAAAACATAATCCACACATCAAATGAGATACAAGAAGAACGGAGGAGTGGCCTCTAGTTCTGGAAAGACTCAATGTAGCGGTATAAGACAAAACCAGAACAGGGAAGTGGGAAAGGATGGGTGGGAGAACAGAGGGAGGGAAGGGGGCTTATGTGACTTTTGGGGAGTGGGGGACCAGAAAAGGGGAAATCATTTGAAATGTAAATAAAAAATATATCAAATAAAATTTAAAAAAAAAGAAAATCTGGAAAAAGCTGAGGAGGACATCAACACTGTAGGAGAATCAGCCATCTCAACTGACCTGGATGCAAGCAATCACTCTGATGCTAGATCACCAAAAAGGCAACAAACTCCAGCTGATATGAGGCTCCCAACATATATACAGCAGAGGCCTGCTGGGTCTGGACTTATTCAGAGAACATATAACTAACCCTCAAGAGATTAGAGGCCCCAGGGACTGTAGAGGTCTGGTGGGAGTGGGGTGGGGACATCCTTGTCAAGACAGGAGTCAGGGGATGGATATGAGATGTAGAACAATCAGAGGGCGGGCCAGGAGGGGAATAAAATCTGGGGTATCAAATATAAAGAAAAATAAGTAAATAAATAATAAAAAACCTGAAGTAAATAAAAGAAGTGTATGGGGAAAAGGAACTGTGTAGGAGACGGGGTGAGGATGGGAACAGGGATGTAGATCATGTGTGGTTGGAGGATGATCAGAGAGGGCTAGGACTAAGAACTGGATTCAGTTGGAGGCATCACTCTGGATAGCTGGGGCCTGAGGTTTAGGTAGGCTCTGGGGAGTCTATAGGCATGGCTCTAGATGAAATTTCACCAATAGGGGATATTGATCCTGAAGTGCCCTCTTCCTGTATCCAGGCAGAATGTCAAGTTGAGTGACTGAGGTGGATATTAACCTACCTACAAAACTCTCAACCAAAAGGTTAACCTATTTACAAGATGCACAGGCATAAAGATAGAACAAAGGTTGTGGGGACTGTCCAACCAACAAATGACCGGAGCTGAGCCCCATTCCACATGAGAAAGCCAACCCCTGACACCATTTATGGTATTCTGGTATGCTTGCATTCAGAAACCTTGCACAACTGCCTTCTTAGGGACTTCAACCAGGAGTAGATGGAAAGAGATGCAGAGACCCACAGGTAAAACAGCTTGGAAGTCTTATGGAGGAGTGGGGTATAGATTTTGGTCATCTTGATCAAGTCAAGGATATTATAAGGCAACATACAGAAGGCCACTAACATGGGCCCATAGGATGCTAACAGAGACTGAACCATCAACTAAAGAGCATTCACGGGCTGGTCTTAGGCACTCTATACATTTATAGCAGATGTGCAGCTTGGTCTTTATGTGGGTACCCTAACAATTAAAGCAGAGTTGTCTCTAACACTGTTGTCTGCCATCTTATACCTAACTGCACTGACTAATTGGAACTAAGTGGAGAGAATGTGCTTAGTTCTCCTAAGACTAGATGTCCCAGGGTTAGGTGGTACCCAACGGGGGCTTCCCCTTCTCTGAGGAGAAAGGGATGGTAATGGAGGCAGAGATTTGTTAGTGGAACTGCAAAGAAAGGGTGGAAGGCTAGCTGTGATAGGGAAGTAAAATAATTAAATATATTAATTAATGAAAAATAAGATTCCATGTTTGCCCAATTAAGCATCAATAGCTGACATCCACAATCCATGAAGCTGGACAAAGATAAGCAGAATTTCAAAAGTAGCCAAAAGACATCAAGCAAAGGAGAGGGGACTGAGGAAACTACCTTTCCTCACAACCCTTTCCTTTGCAGTACATGAACTGCCTGATTTACATGTCAGTATTTCTGACCTGATCTTCTGAACAAGCAAGACACAGACCTAATAATACATCTATGAATTTTGTATTTTTCATTTATCCAGGAATGTAAGCAAGAAGAATGGTCAACATCATGTTTCAAAGCATAACTAAAAATAGGAAGTGTTCTTCTAAAAATCATGAGGGAACTTAAAAGTAATCTCCTTTCCATAAAGCCCACATGTCAAATTAATTTTACTTGATTTATTTTCTACTAAAATCTACCAAACATTTATTATATCATAATTGAAAAATCTATTTAAGAAGATGTAAATACATTCTCTTTCATCGTGTTATTACCATGCATTCATTTCTTGGGTCTTGCAAATAAGTGTTCAGTGCTCAAATCCATTGTCTTGATCAGTTGTAGTAGCTTGTTCTGTCTTGTAACACCAAGCATAAGCGTGGTTTCAATGCATCCTAACTTGTAATTCTGATGGAATCCTGATCCATGTTTCCAACATCTTAGTATTCTCTCCTTGGTAATTAAATGCTATGCGATAAAATTTTATTTAGTTTTTAGTCTGGTGATGTGTTTGGCAATAGAGCTGGGGGAAGAGTAGGTATAAACATGAGTGCAGGTTTTATTACTTGATTAATGGGCCTCGCTTTTCTAAATCTGTCATGGCTGGTGCCCTTGTAGATGCAAAGAGCATGCCATTTCTCTGGTGGAAGTTACATGTAGTTGTGGGACACCAACATGACTCCTGGTAATAGTTCTGTTGTTCTGCAAGCACAAAACATGTTTTGTTTTTGTTTTTGTTTTTGTTTTTGTTGTTGTTGAGTTATTTCAATAACCACCCAACACGCATTTAAAACCCAGGATTACTACCCTGAATTACTAAGTAGAAGAACTTAACCTCATACCTGCCTTTGTACCTCTGCATTTTAATTTTGGTTAATAGAATCTTGTCAGTCAAACATCTTAGTCATTTTGAAGTCCTTTATTCCATCTCCTCTGTAATACTTTTATATCAACAATGTGAAAAGAGGTTCTGAATTAGCAAAGAAGCAAACTGTATAACTGTAAACCAATGAGCTTAAAAAGCTAGAATCTAATAACAAATAACATTGGATTTACAAAATTGTTACACTCTTTACATTGGCAAGGAAAAAAATTGTATTAGCAAATTAATTGAATTATTCATGTTTAAGTATTTTTTAATAGTCTTTTCTATTGAGAGATGCTAGAATCAAAATCAATATTAAGACATTTTTTGATATTCTTTTTTTTCCTTTTTTAAAAATTACTTTCTTTTTTGTACATTCCAGCCTTTGCCCCATCCAGGACTCCACCCTCGCAGTTCCTCATCCCATTCCTTCTCCCCCTCTCTCCAAGAAGATTCCCCCACAACCCCACTCACACCTTCCACTGCTAGGCCTCCCCACTCCCTGGGGCATTACTTCTCTCAATGCTTAGACACATCATCTACTGAGGCAAGACCAAGCAATCTTCTGCTGTATACATGCGAGGGGACTCAAACCAGCTCTTGTATTCTAACCGGGTGGTGGCTCAATGTCTAAGAGATCTCAAGTGTTTAGATTAGTGGAGATTGCCAGTCTTAGACGAGAAACCAAGATACTCCATGACATAACCAAGTTACACAATATCTTTCAACAAATTCAGCCTTCAGAGGAAAATAAATGGAAAACAACAATGCAAGGAAGGAAACTACACCCTAGAAAAAGCGATAAGTAATCTTTCAAGAAACCCACACAAACATGATTCCACTTCTAAAAACAAAACAGGAAGTAGCAATCACTTTTCCTTAATATCTCTTAATACGAAAATTAATATTACCAACATACCCTAATTGATTGAAATACAAAAATATGAGGAACTAGAAACTTGTTGGATGTCACCAAGTGGTCTTTATAATTTGGTAATTGGAGAAATATGTCCAATATTGTACAATCCTTATACACTTTAGGCTTGTTTGTATGTGACAGTGTCTTGCTGTGTACCACATAATCATCTTAAAATCATGCTTCTCCTATCTCAGACTCTCTATAAGTATGACTGTTTATTTGATGATTTACCCTCTACTATGTTTTTCAGAATAGCTTACATTTTTCAAAATTATTTTACAGCCAAAAGAAACATAGACAATTAATTTGGGAAGTGGCTCATAAGAGAACAACAAAGAGAGGTACTGAATGATTTGTTTGATACTTATAATTATTCTACCAAATTTGAAGAAGATGACCTTATAAGTCACTCTTTTTCTGAGATGACTGCTTTTCAAAATCATCACAGCCAATAAAACAGAATCTTGCCCTTACCTAATGTCTGTGCTATCCTCCAAGCAGAACCATTGTTCATTGAAACAGTAGATCATCTTAATATACACCATTTTTTCTTTCTTTCTATTTTCTTACTTTATTGAGATGATTTTACTTCAGTTTTTCTTTTTTTATTTTATTTTCTATATTCCAAATTATTTCCCCTTTCCCTGTTCCCCCCTCCCCATAGTCCCATAAGACCTCTTCCCTCTGCCCATTTCCCAATCAACACCACCCACTTCTCTGTTCTGGTAATCCCCTACATTGCTGCATCAAGCCTTTTGAGGACCAGAGCCCTCTCCTTCCTTCTTCTTGGGAATCATTTGATATGTTAATTTTGTCTTGGGTATTCAGAGCTTCTGGGCTAATATCCACTTATCAGTGATTGCATTCTCTGTGTGTTCTTTTGTGATGGGTTACCTCACTTATGATGCTATTTTCCAGTTTCAACCATTTGCCTAAGATTTCCGTGATTTCATTGTTTTTAATTGCTGAGTAGTATTTCATTGTGCAAATATACCACATTTTCTGTATCCATCCTCCATTGAGGGACATCTTGTTTCGTTCCAGATTCTGGCTATTATAAATGAGACTGCTATGAACATATTGGAGCATGTGTCCTTATTGCATGCCAGGGGAATCCTCTGAGTATATGCCCAGAAGTGGTATAATAGGCTCCTCCAGATGTGTCATGCCCAGTTTACTGAGGAACCGCCAGTCTGATTTTCGCCAACCCTACATCCAATAGAGGGCTAATATCCAATATATACAAAGAAATCTAGAAGTTAGACTCCAGAGAACCAAATAATCCGATTAAAAATGGGGTACAGATACCAAAACCACACAAAGATCCAACAAAGAAAGAGAACTTCAGGCCAGTTTCTCTTATGAATATTGATGCAAAAATACTTAATAAAATTCTTGCCAACCGAATCCAAGAACACAGCAAAGCAATCATCCACCATGATGAAGTAGGCTTCATCCCAGGGATGCAGGGGTGGTTCAATATAAGGAAATCCATCAATACAATCCACTACATAAACAAACTCAAAGAAAAAAAAACATATGATCATCTCATTAGATGCAGAAAAAGCATTTGACAAAATCCAGCATCCTTTAATGCTAAAAGTATTGGAAAGAACAGGAAATCAAGGCCCATACCTAAACATCGTTAAAGCAATATACAGCAAACCAGTAGCCAACATCAAACTAAATGGAGAGAAACTTGAAGCAATCCCACTAAAATCAGGGACTAGACAAGGCTGTCCTCTCTCTCCATATCTTTTCAATATAGTACTTGAAGTTCTAGCTAGAGCAATTAGAAAACATAAGGAGGTCACGGGGATACAAATTGGAAAGGAAGAAGTCAAATTATCACTATTTGCAGATGACATGATAGTCTACTTAAGTGACCCAAAAACCTCCACCAGAGAACTCCTACAGCTGATAAACAACTTCAGCAAAGTGTCTGGTTATAAAATCAACTCAAGCAAATCAGTTGCCTTCCTAAACTCAAAGGATAAGCAGGCTGAGAAAGAAGTTAGGGAATTGACACCCTTCAAAATAGCCACAAACAATATAAAGTATCTTGGTGTGACACTAACCAAACAAGTGAAAGATCTATGTGACAAGAACTTCAGGTCTCTGAAGAAGGAAATCGAAGAAGACCTCAGAAAATGGAAAAATCTGCCATGCTCATGGATTGGCAGGATTAATATAGTTAAAATGGCCATCTTGCCAAAAAGCGATCTACAGATTCAATGCAATCCCCATCAAAATCCCAACTCAGTTCTTCACAAAGTTAGAAAAAGAAATTCTCAAACTCATCTGGAATAACAAAAACCCCAGGATAGCTAAAATTATTCTCAACAACAAAAGAAATTCTGGGGGAATCAGTATCCCTGACTTCAAGCTATACTACAGAGTAATAGTGTTAAAAACTGCATGGTATTGGCACAGTGACAGACAAGTGGACCAATGGAATAGAATTGAAGATCTAGAAATGAATCCACACACCTATGGTCACTTGATCTTCAACAAAGGAGCCAAAAACCTCCAGTGGAAAAAAGATAGCCTTTTCAACAAATGGTGCTGGATCAACTGGAGGTCAGCATGCAGAAGAATGCGAATTGATCCATTCTTATCTCCGTGTACTAAACTTTACTAAAAGTGGATCAAGGACCTCCATGTAAAACTAGACACACTGAAACTAATAGAAAATAAACCCGGGAAGACCCTTGAGGACATGGGCACAGGGGAAAAGTTCCTGAACAGATCACCAATAGCTTATGCTCTAAGATCAAGAATTGACAAATGGGACCTCATAAAATTACAAAGTTTCTGTAAGGCAAATGACACTGTTAAAAGGACAAAATGGCAACCATCAAATTGGGAAAGGATATTCACCAATGCCACATCTGATAGAGGGCTAATATCCAATATACACAAAGAACTCAAGAAGTTAGACCCCAGGGAACCAAATAACCCTATTAAAAAATGGGGTACCGATCTAAACAAATAATTTTTTCCTGAAGAAATTTGGATGGCCGAGAAGCACCTTAAGAAGTGCTCAACATCATTAGTCATTAGGGAAATGCAGATCAAAACAACCCTGAGATTTCACCTTACACCAGTCAGAATGGCAAAGATTAAACACTCAGGAGACAGCAGGTGTTGGCAAGGATGTGGAGAAAGAATAACACTCCTCCACTGCTGGTGGGATTGTAAGCTGGTACACACCCACCATTTCTTAAGTGAATGTAACCTGTTCCCTGTGGCCTGAGATAGATGACAATCACTCAAGTCAAATATATTTTACCATAGCAGGAAATCTGTATCCAAATAATTGTGCTTACAGATCATTCCTTGGTGCAGCAGAACTATCAATTCTTAGCTTAGCTACTATGGAGGTAAAACCCTTTGGCGATGTGAGAGACATTGAAGTACAGCCTTATTACAATTAACTCCAATGTCTAAAATTTGTTCTTATTTTGGGTTTGTACCACAATGTTTTTAGTAGATTTTAAGCTCTACTAAAAACAAAACAAACAAAGAAAGAAAAAGCCTTTATCTTTTTTTGTTTATTTAATAATGTCCATCATTTTATGATTGGTATAAAATATATAATGTGTTGAACATAATAGCAAAAATTAAAATTAAAAAAAAGTTGATGGAATTATTGTGACATTCTGAGTGTTCCAAACCTTGTAAACAAACAAGCTGCATAAAATTTTCTGGGAATTGCCAGTATTTTCTTTAGTTCTATTTATATTCAATTTTGGCATTAGCTTCAGAACAGATGATGAACCAAATTTGTATACTTGTTTCAAAAATATTTTCTTTCTCTTTATACTGATGTGAAAACAGACCCCCTCCATTCTTCTTAACCTTTAATGTGAAGTAAAACTGTTTGCCAAATCTTTTAGTGAATATATCATTTGAGAATATTGAAATAAATAAGACAAAACTAAAATAAAATCAAACTTAACTGAGAACACTTAGGCTTTCTTTTGTAATGGTCATCTAAGTCCTTATTCTAATACATGTCATGAAAAATATAGGTCTATAAATAAGTAATGATAATTTCAATTTAAATCTTCATAATCCATGTAAAAAGATGTATATAGCTACATATGATTACAACCCAACATTTGGGGGATAGAGTCTCAATGATCCCAAAAGCTCAGTGGCCATCATGCCTGGCTGCAATGATAAACTTTCAGTTCAGTGAGACTGTTTTGTAAATGCTGCTTTTACTTCCTCAGATGAAGGGATAAGATGAAAGAGAGCAGTACACAAACTATCTGTAAAGAGCTTAGACTCATTCCAGAGTCTTTCTTTCTCTGCTCTATATGGTTAGAAGATTCTAGCCTCTATGCAATCTAATCTTTCATGCTACGTGATTCAATCTGATTTCTCTCTACTTCTAACTGAAATGCTCTGCTGGGGCTCATACTGCCTTTGGCACTATGTTCTAATCTTCTTGCTCCTTCCTATTCTCTGTCATGTTCTGTCTTTACCTGTGTCTAGTTCTCTTTTCTCTCTACTTCAAGTCTCTCAAGAAAGAAATCAAACAAGATCTTAGAAAATGGGGAGAGCCCCCATGCTCATGGATTGGCAGGATTAATATAGCAAAAGTGAGCATCCTACCAAAGGTCATCTATAGATTCAATGCAATCCCCATCAAAATGCCCAAAAACCTCTTCAAAGACATGTAAAGAGCAGTTTTTAAATTTATCTGGAAGGGCAAAAATCCCAGAGTAGTGAAACTAAATCTTAACAATAAAAGATTGGCTTGCAGAATCACCATCCTGCTTTACTACAGGGAAAAAAAATTCTATAATGATT